>NW_024433393.1:0-48318 GCF_017639785.1 Mesocricetus auratus | reverse complement strand
GGCAGGCTACAAGATCAACTCAAGAAAATCAGTAGCCCTACTATATACAGATGATAAAAGGGCTGAAAAAGAAATCAGAGAAACATCACCCTTTACAATTGCCACAAACAACATAAAATACCTTGGTGTATTGCTAACCAAAAAAGTGAAAGACCTGTATTGTAAGAACTTTGAATCTTTGAAGAAAGAAATTAAAGAAGCCCTCAGAAAATGGAAAGATCTCCCATGCTCTTGGATAGGTAGGATCAATGAAGTAAAAATGGCAATCCTGCCAAAAGCAATCTACAGATTCAATGCAATCCCCATTAAAATCCCAGCACAATTCTTCACAGACCTTGAAAGAACAATTATCAAATTTGTATGGAAAAACAAGACACAGGATAGCCAAAACAACCCTGTTCAAAAAGGCAACGTCCAGAGGCATCAGCATCCCTGACCTCAAGCTCTATTATAGAGCTTTAGTCCTGAAAACAGCTTTGTATTGGCACAAAAATAGACAGGTAGAACAATGGAATCGAATGGAAAATCCGGGTATTAACCCACACACGCACGAACATCTGATCTTTTACAAAGAAGTTAAAAATATACAATGGAAAAAAGAAAGCATCTTCAACAAATGGTGCTGGCATAACTGGAGACTGGCATGTAGATGAATGTGGATCTATCCATGTTTATCGCCATGCAAAAACTTAAGTCCAAATGCATCAAAGACCTCAACATAAATCCAGCCACACTGAACCTCTTAGAAGCGAAAGTGGGTGGTACCCTTGAAAGAATTGGTACAGGAGACAGCTTCCTGAACATAACACCAGTAGCACAGACAGTGAGATCAACCTACTGAAACTGAGAAGCTTCTGTAAGGCAAAGGACACAGTCAGCAAGACAAAAAGGCAGCCCACAGAATGGGAAAAATATTCACTAATCCCATATCTGACAGAGGGTTGATCTCCAAAATTTACAAAGAACTCAAAAATTGGGCTGCAGAACTAAATAGAGAGTTTTAAATAGAGAAGTCAAAAATGGCTGAGAGGCACTCGAGAAAGTGCTCAACATCCTTAGCCATCCGGGGAATGCAAATCAAACAACTCTGAGATACCATCTCACTCCTCTCAGAATGCCTAAATCAAAAACACCAATGACAATTTATGCTGTAGAGGATTTGGTGAAAGGGGGACACTCCTACATTGCTGTTGGGAGTGCCAACTGGTTCAGCCACTTTGGAAATCAGTATGGAGATTCCTCAGAAAAATGGGAATAAACCTACCACAAGACCCAGCAACTCCACTCTTAGGCATATATCCAAAAGATGCCCATTCATGCAACAAAGATGTCTGTTCCACTATGTTAATAGCAGCTTTATTTGTAATAGCCAGAACTTGGAAACATCCTAGATGTCCCTCAACCTAAGAGTGGATAGAGAAAATGTGGTACATCTACACATTGGACTACTATTCAGCAGAAAAAAATAGTGGAATCATGAGATTCACAGGCAAATGGATGACACTAGAAGAAACTTTCCTGAGTGAGGTAACCCAGTCACAACAAGAGAAACATGGAATGTACTCTCTCATATTAGGCTTGTAGACATAGATCTGGGGAGTGCCATCCTACAATCCTATGGCTAGAGTGTCTGGGAAACACATACTTCATTTAGTGGCTGATCGAATAAGAGGCAGACTCCCTTGGTTAAGTACTGAGCTAAACTCAAGAAAGCCAGTAACAGTGAGGGAGGACTGATGATCAAGACTGGGCTGGTTTAACCCCCAGAAACAGCTGACCAGACAAAGGTTAACTCTTGAATCCCAGGCATCAGCCTGGGAATCCAGTATGGTACTGATCAAGACCCCCTGAATCTGGGTTTCAGTGAGGAGGGCTAGGGAATCTATTGAGCCTTGAGCAGCAGATCACTACCCATCCCATGTATACACACGGACTTTGGAGTCCCATAGAACTGTGTGAGGTGCACTCTCATCCTGAACTCTTGGGGAAGGGTCTAGGGCCTGCCCTATATGAAATGACAGACTATGGACACACCCATGGAGGGCCTCACCCACCCTGTGGGAATGAGGGCATAACTGGGTGGGGGTTGGGGTGAGGGCACGGGAGGAGGGGAGGGCATGGGAGAGGGACCTGGAGCTGACTTGTGAAGCAACCTTGTTTCTTATCTAAATTTTAACTGGAAAATAAAATATATTAAAAAAAGAATCTACAAGTATAACTTATTGATAATTAATGAAACAACACTGTCTGAGAATCTATAAGCGTAACTTCTTGAAAACTAACGATACAACACTGACTGAGAATCTACACTGAAACTTATTGAAAATTAACGAAACAAGACTATCTGAGAATCTACACGTGTAACTTATTGAAAACTAATGATACAACACTGTGTTTGAATCTATATGAGTAACTTATTGAAAATAAAGGACTCAACACTGTCTGAGAATCTACACGTGTGACTTCTTGAAAACTAATGATACAAAGCTGCCTGCACAACTATACGTGTAAATTACTGAAAACAAAGGACACAACATTTTGTGGGAAACTATATGAGTAACATCTTGAAAACAAACAATACAACATTGTGTCAGAATCTATATTTGTAACTTATTGAAAACTAACGATACAGCACTGTGTGAGAATCTATATATGTAACTTCTTGAAATCTGATAATACAACACTGTGTGAGAATCCACGTGTAACTTCTGGAAAAATAATGATAAAACACTGAGTGAGAATCTCTATATGTATGTTCTTGAAAACTAACGATACAAAAGAGTGTACGAATCTCCACGTGTAACATATAAAAATTAACGACAAAACTTTTTTTGAGAATCTACATGCATAACATCATGAAAACTAATGATACAACAGTGTGAGAGAGTCTAAAGATGTAACTTTTTAAAAAGAAATGATGCAAAACTCTGTGAGTATATACATGCAAAACTTCTTGAAAACTAAAGATACAGCCGTGTGTGAGAATCTATCTACCTAACTTCTTGAAATCTAACGACAGATATTTGTTCTAAACTGAATGGTAACTTCTTGAAAACTAAAGAAATAACTCTGTGTGAGAAACTGCATTAATAACTTCTGGAAAAATAACGATAAAACATTGTCTGAGAATGTACACCTACACCTTACTGAAAATTATGAATACAACACTGTATAAGAATCTACCCATGTAACTTATAAAAAATTAATGATACAACACTGTCAAAGAATCTACACGTGTAACTTATTGAAAACTAAACATACAACACTGTGTGAAAAACTACATGTGTATCTTTTGAAAAGTAACGATATAACCCTGTGTTTGAATCTATATGGATACCTTAACGATACACTAAGTGAGGATCTACACATGTAATTCATTGAAAATTAACGATGCAACACTGTCTGAGAATCTACACGTGTATATTATTGAAAAGTAACGATACAACACTGTGTGAGAATCTAAAACATAACTTCTTGAAAACTAATGTTTTAACATTGTGTGAGTAACTAAATGTGTAACTTCTTGAAAACTAACGATACAAAACATTGTTTGAAACTACACATATAGATGCCCTCACATCTATATGCGTAACTTATCGAAAACAAGGGAAACAACACTTTGTGGGAAACTACGTGAGTAACATCTTGAAAAAAAACCGATTCAACATTGTGTGAGAATCTATATTCACAATTATTGAAAACTAAGGATACAGCTCTGTGTGAGAATCTACATATGTAAATTCCTGAAATCTAACGATACAATAATAACTTCTAAACTGAATGCATAACTTCTTGAAAACTAGTGATACATATCTGTGTGAGAATCTATACGTGGAACTAATTGAAAACTGAAGAAACAAGACTGTGTGAGAATCTACACGTGTATCTTATTGAAAATTAAAGATAAAAACCTATGTGTGAAACTATATGTGTAACTACTTGAAAATAAAGGACTCAACACTGTCTGAGAATCTACACGTGTAACTCCTTGAAAACTAACGATACAAAACTGTGTGAGAAACTACTTGTGGAACATCTGGAAAAAAATGATACAATACAGTGTGAGAATCTACATTCATAACTTCTTGAAAACTAATGATACAAAGCTGCCTGCACATCTATACGTGTAAATTACTGAAAACAAAGGACAAAACATTTTGTGGGAAACTATATGAGTAACATCTTGAAAACAAACAATACAACACTGTGTCAGAATCTATATTTGTAACTTATTGAAAACTAACGATACAGCACTGTATGAGAATCTATATATGTAACTTCTTGAAATCTGACGATACAACACTGTGTGAGAATCCACACGTGTAACTTTGGAAAAATAATGATACAACACTGAGTGAGAATCTCTATGTGTATCTTCTTGAAAACTAACGATAAAAAAGAATGTGAGAATCTTCACGTGTAACTAATAAAAATTAACGACACAACTTTGTTTGAGAATCTATATGTGTAACATCATGAAAACTAATGATACAACAGTGTGAGAGAGTCTTCAGGTGTACCTTCTTAAAAACAAATGGTGCAACACTCTGTGAGTATATACATGTAAAACTTCCTGAAAACTAACGATACAGCCCTGTGTGAGAATCTATCTACCTAACTTCTTGAAATCTAATGATACAAATTTGTTCTAAACTGAATGGATAACTTCTTGAACTAAAGAAATTCTGTGTGAGAAACTACATTAATAACTACTGAAAAAATAACGACACAACATTGTCTGAGAATATACACCTGTACCTTACAGAAAATTAAGGATACAACACTGTCTGAGAATCTACAGGTGTAACTTATTGAAAACTAACGATACAACACTGTGTGAGAAAATACATGTGTAACTACTTGAAAAATAATGACACAACACTCTCTGAGAATCTACATGTGTATCTTATTGGAAAGTAACGAAACAACACTGTGTTTGAATCTATGTGTGCAACATATTGAAAATAAAGAAAACAACAAATTCTGAGAATCTACACATGTAACTTATTGAAAATTAAAGATACCACACTGTGTGAGAATCTAAACGTGTAACTTCTTGAAAACTAATGATACAACAGTCTTGAGAATCTACTCGTGGAACTTCTTGAAAACTAACATAACACTGTGTGAGAATGTATAAGCGTAACTTCTTGAAAGCTAACAATACAACACCGTTTGAGAATCTAAACATGAAACTTATTGAAAATTAACGATACAACACTGTGTGAAAATCTTCACGTGTAAATTATTGAAAATTAACAAAACAACACTGTGTGAGAATCTACACGTGTAACTTCTTGAAAAATAACCATACAAAACTGTGTGAGAAACTACACATGGATCTTATTGAGAAGTAACAACAAAAACCTGTGTTTGAAAATATACGCAAAACTTCTTGAAAATAAAAGATTCAACACTGTCTGGGAATCTTCACGGGTAATTTCTTGAAAACAAAGGATACAGCACTATGTGAAAATCTACATGTGTAAGTTCTTGAAAACAAATGACACAGCACAGTGTGAGAAACTACATGCATAATTTCTTGAAAACTAACAATAAAAAGCTGCCTGCATATCTATACACGTAAGTTATTGAGAACAAAGGAAACAACATTTTGTGAGGAACTACATGAGTAAAACCTTGAAAAGAATTGATACCACATTAGGTGAGAATCTATACTCATAGCTTATTGAAAACTAATGATACAGTTCTGTGTGAGAATACACACGTGTAACTTATTGAAAACTAACGATACAACTCTGAGTTAGAAAATATATATGTAAGTACTTGAAAACAAACGATACAAAACTGTGAGAAACTACTTCAGTAACTACTTGAAAACTAACGATAAAACACTGTCTGAGAATCTACACGTGTAACTTCTTGAAAAGTAGTGATACAACACTGTGTGAGAATCCAGAAGTATAATTTCTTGAAAACTAAGGACACATCCCTATCTTGAGAATCTAATCTTGTAACTTCTTAAAAACTAGCAATACAACACTGTGGGAGAATTTATAAATATAACTTCTTGAAAACTAATGATACAAAGCTGCCTGAACATCTATATGCGTAACTTATTGAAAACAAAGAGAAACAACACTTTGTGGGAAACTAAGTGACTAACATCGTGAAAACAAATGATACAACATTGAGTGAGCACCTACATTCATAAATTATGAAAAACTAATGATACAGCTATATGTGATTTTCTATAAATGTAACATCTTTAAATATAAGGATACAACACTGAGTTCTAAAATGAATGCATAACTTCTTGAAATCTAACAGTACAACACTTTGTCAGAATCCACATATGTAACTTCTTGACAACTAACGATATAACACTGTGAGAGAAACTATATGTGCAACTTCTTAAAAACTAAACGATACAATTCTGTCTGCGAGTCTACACGTGTAACTTCTTGAAAATAATGGACTTAACACTGTCTGAGAATCTACATTTGTAACTTCTTGAAATTTAATGATACAACACTGTGTAAGAATCTATATTTGTAACTTATTGAAACCTAACGATACAGCACTGTGTGAGTATCTATATACATAACTTATTGAAATCTAACGATAAAACACTGTTTGAGAAACCACACGTGTAACTTCTTGAAAACAAATGATACAACACTGTCTGAGAATCTACATGTGTAACTTCTTGAAAATTAACAATACAATACTGTATGAGAATCCACATGTGAAACTTCTTGAAAACTAACGATACAACACTGTGTGAGTAACTACACGTGTATCTTATTCAAAAGTTATGATACAAGACTGTGTTTGAATCTATGCGCCTAACTTCTTCAAAATATAAGAGTCAATACTGTCTGAGAATCTACTCGTGCAACATCTTGAAAATAAAGGACACAGCACTGTCTGAGAATCTACACATATAAATTCTTTAAAACTAACGATACAACACTGTGTGAGAATCTGTAATTGTAACTTACTGAAAACTAAAGGTGCAACCCTGTGTGAGAAACTACACGTGTATCATATTGAAAAGTAACGATACAACCCTGTGTGAGAATCTATATTCGTAATTTCTTGAATACAAGAGATACAACACTGAGTTAGAAACTACACACATAGCATCTTGAAAACTAACGAAATAATTCTGTGTGAGAAACTACATTAGTAAATTCTTGAAAACTCAGATTACAACACTGTGTGAGAATCTACATGTGAAACTTATTGAAAACTAACTATACAACCCTATGTGAGAATCTTCACGTCTAACTTCTTGAAGACAAATCATAAAACCCGGTTGAGTAACTACATGTTTAACTCCTTGAAAAACCATAAAACACTATGTGAGAAACTACGTGTTTAACTTCTTGAAAACTAACTATACAACACTGTGTGAGAAACTATTTGCATAACTTCTTGAAAGCCAACAATACAACAATGTGTGAAAACCTACACGTGTATCTTATTGCAAATTAACGATACAACACTGTGTGAGAATCTCCATGTGTAACTTTTTGAAAACTAAGGATACAACCCTGTGTGAGAATCTATAAGTGTAACTTATCGAAAACAAACTATACAATACTATGTGAGAAACTACATGTTTAACAGCTAGAAAATTAACGGCACAACACTGTTTGAGAATCTATATTTGTAACCTCCTGAAAAATAACGATACAACACTGAGTTTGAAACTACACGCATAGCTTCTTGGAAACTAGTGAAATAACTCTGTGTGAGAAACTATGTGTTCAACTTCTATAAAAACTAACGATACAACACTGTTTGAGAATCTATGATTGTAATTTCTTGAATACTAATGAAACAACACTGAGTTTGAAACTAAACGCATAACTGCTTGAAACTTAACGAAAAACACCGTGGGGAAAACTACATTAGTAACATATTTAAAACTAACGATCCAACACTGTGTGACAATCTACGAGTGTAATATTTTTTAAAAAACCATACAACACAGTGTGATAAACTATGTGTTTAACTTCTTGAAAACTAAATATACAACACTGTGTGAGAATCTATATTCGCACCTTCATGAAATGTAACGATACAATACTGTGTGAGAAACTAAACGTGTATCTTATTGAAAATTAACGATACAACACTGTGTGAGAATTTACACGTGTAATATTGAAAACTATCGATACAGCACAGCGTTAGAAACTTCATGTGTAATTTCTTGCATGCTAACCATATAACTCTGTGAGAGAACCTATGTTCGTAACTTCTTGAAAATCAATGATACAGCACTGAGTTTGAAACTAAACGCTTAACTTCTTGAAACTTAACGAAATATCTCTGTGGGAAAAACTACATTAGTATCTTCTTGAAAACTAACGATACAACACTGTGAGAATATACAAGTGTAACTTCTTGATAAAAAAACCACACAATACTGTGAGAGAAACTACGTGTTTATCTTCTTGAAAATTAACAATACAACACTGCGTGAGAAACTACAAGTGTAACTTCAAGAAAACAAACCACACAACACTGTGTGAGAAACTATAAGCAAAACTGCTTGAAAACTAAAGAAACAACACTGAGTGAGAACCTATGTTTTTAACTTCTTGAAAACTACCTAAACAACACTGAGTTTGAAACTAAACGCATAACTGCATGAAGCTCAACAAAACAACACTGTGGGAAAATCTACATTAGAAACTTATTGAAAACTACTGATACAATACTGTGTGAGAGTCTACACGTGTATCTTATTAAAAAATAACACACAACACTGTGTGAGAATATACATGTATAAATTCTTGAAAACAAACCACACAATATGTTGCCAGAAACTACTTGTTTGACTTCTTGAAAATTAATGATACAACATTGTTTGAGAAATTATGTGTGTAAATTCATAAAACTAACGATACAATTCTGTATGGGAATCTATATTCGTAACTTCTTGAAAATAACGATACAACACTGAGTTTGAAACTACACGCATAACTTTTGGAAAACCACCGAAATAACTCTGTGTGAGAAACTACGTTAGTAACTTCTTGAAAACTAACGATCCAACCCTGTGTGAGAATCTACAAGTGTATTTTTTTTAAAACAAACCATACAACACAGTGTGAGAAACTACGTGTTTAACTTCTTGAAAACTATATATACAACACTGTGTGAGAATCTACATTCGTGATTTCTTGAAATCTAACGATACAACACTGTGTGAGAAACTACATTAGTAACTTCTTGAAAACTAACGATACAACACTGTGTGAGAATCTACAAGTGTAACTTCTTGAAAATAAACTACACAACACTTTGTGGGAAATTATAAGAGAAACTGCTTGAAAACTAACGAAACAACACTGTGTGAGCATCTACATGTGTAAGTTCTTGAAAACAAACCACTCAACACTGTGTGAGAAACTACATGTTAGCTTCTTGAAAAATATCAATACAACACCTTGTGAGAATCTATATTCGTAACTTCTCGAAACTGACGACACAACACTGACTTAGAATATACAAGCATAACTTCTTGGAAAAAGATTAAATAACTCTGTTTGAGAAACTACATTAGTAACTTCTTGAAAACTAATGATACAAAACTGTGTGAGAATCTACATGTATAAGTGTGTGAGAGCTACATGTGTAACGTCTTGAAGACAAATGATACAAAACTGCCTGAGAAACTACATGTTTAACCTCTTGAAAACTAACGATAAAACACTTTCTGAGAATCTACACTTGTAACTTCTTGAAAACAAACCACACAGTACTGTGCGAGAAACTACGTTTTTAACTTCTTGAAAATTAACGATACAACACTGTGTGAGAATCTACTAAGGGTAAGTTCTTGAAAACAAAACACAATATACTTTGTGAGAAACAATGTGTGTAACTCCTTGAAAACAAACCACACAACACTGTATGAAAAACTATGTGTTTAACTTTGAAAACTAATGTTACAACACTCTTTGAGAATCTACACCTGTAACACTTTGAAAACAAATGATACAACCCTTTGTGAGATTCTACAAGTGTAAAATTTTGAAAACAAATGATACAACACTGTCTGAGAAACTAGGTGATTAACATCTTGAAAAGTAAGGATACAACTCTGTGTGAGAATTGACACGTGCAACTTATTGAATTCTAAGGATGCAACACAGGGTTAGAAACTTCATGCATATGTTCTTGAAAACAAATGATACAACACTGTGTGAGAAACTACGTGTGTAACTTCTTGAAAACTGACGATACAACTCTTTGTGAGAATCTACTCATGTATCTTATTGAAAATTAATGATACAACAGTGTGTGAGATTCTACACGTGAAACTTCTAAACAAACGATAAAACATTGTGTGAGAAACTACATGTTTAACTTCTTGAAAACTAACGACGCAACACTGTGTGAGTATCTATATTTGTATCTTCCGGAAAACTAACGACACCACACTGAGACTGAAACTACAGGCATAACTTCTTGAAAACAAATGAAATAACTCTGTATAAGTAACTACATTAGTAACTTCTGGAAAACTAGTGATACAACACTTGGTGAGAATCTACACGTGTATCTTATTGAAATTTTATGATATAACATTGTTTGAGAAACTACACGTGTAACTTATTAAATCCTATGGATACAACACAGTGTTAGAAACTTCATGTGCATGTTCTTGAAAACAAACAATACTACACTGTGTGAGATACTACATGGATAACTTCTTGAAAACTAACGATGCAACTCTGTGTGATAATTTATATTCGTAACTACTTGAAAACTAACGATTCAACACAGAGTAAGAAAATACACACATAACTTCGAGGAAACTGATGAAATAACTCTGTTTGAGAAACTTCATTAGTAACTTCTTGAAAACTAACTAAACAAAACTGTCTGAGAAACTATGTGTGTAACTCCTTGAAAACTAACGACACAAATCTGTGTGAGAATCTGTGTTCGTAACTACTTGAAAAGTAACGATACAACAGTGAGAATCTACACATGTAACTTATTGAAAATGAATGATATAACCCTGTGTGAGAATCTTCAAATGTAAATTCTTGAAAATAAATTATACAACACTGTGTGAGAAACTAGGTTTTCAACATCTTGAAAAGTAATGATAAAACACTGTGAGAGAATCTATATTAATAACTTCTAGAAATCTAATGATACAACACTTTGTGAGAATCTACATGTGTAAATTATTGAAAACTAAAGATGCAGCAAAGTGTTATATACTTCATGTACAACAACTTGGAAACAACTATACAACAGTGTGTGATAAACTACGTGTGTAACTTCTTGAAAACTAATGATACAACACTGAGTTTGAAACTACACACATAACTTCTTGATAACTAATGAAATAACACTATCTGAGAAACTACATTAGTTACTACTTGAAAATTAACGATACAACACTGTGTGAGAATCTATATTCGTACCTTCTTGAAAACTAATGATAAAACACTGAGGTCAAACTACATGCATAACTTCCTGGAAACTAATGGAATAACTCTTTGTGTGAAAGTACATTAGTAACTACTTGAAAACTAACGATACAACATTTTGTAAGAATCTACACGTGGATCATATTGAAAATTAAATAAAATACTGTGTGAGATTGTACCCATGTTACTTATTGAAAACTAATTATGTAACATAACTTTAGAAACTTCACGTATAAGTTCTTGAAAACAAAGGTTACAACATTTTGTGAAAAACTACGTGTGTAACTACCTGAAAACTAATGATACAACTCTCTGTGAGAATCTATGTTTGTAACTTCTTGAAAACTAACAATACAACACAGAGTTTGAAATTACACGCATAACTTCTTGAAACTAACGAAATAACTCTGTGTGAGAAACTACATTATTTTCTTCTTCAAAACTAATGACACAACACTTTGTGAGAATCTACATGTGTATCTTATTGAAACCTAATGGTACAACACTGAGGTCGATACTACATGCATAATTTCTTGTAAACTAATGAAATAACTCTGTTTGAGAAACTACATTACTAACTTCGTGAAAACTTACAATACAACACTTTGTGAGAATCTACACATGTATCTTATTGAAAATTAATGGTGCAACACTTTGTGAGAATCTACACTTGTAACTTATTGAAAACTAATGATACAACACTGTGAGAATCTACACGTGTAACTTACCGAGAAATAATGATACAACACTGTGTGAGAATCTTCAAGTGTGACATCTTGAAAAGAAACCATACAATACTGTGTGAGAAACTATGTGTTTACCTTCTTGTAAAATAAAGATACAACACTGTGTGAGAATATACATCTGTAACTTACTCAAAACCAACGATAAAACCTTGTGTGAGAATCTACAAGTGTAAGTTCTTGAAAGGAAACCATACAAAACTGTGTGAGAAACTACGTGTTTAATTTCTTGAACAATAATGTGAAAACACTGTGTGAGAATCTATATTCATAACTTCTTGAAAACTAAGGATATAACCCTGAGTTCGAAACTAAATACATAACTTCTTGAAAACTAATGAAATAACTGTGTGAAACTACATTAGTAACTTCTTGAAAATTAACGATACAACACTGTGTGGGAATCTTCACGTGTAACTTAATCAAAACTACCGATACAGCAGAGTGTTAGAAACTACATGTGTAAGTTCTTGAAAACAAATGATACAATACAGTGTGAGAATCTACATGTGTAACTTATTGAAAAATAATGACACAACCCTGTGTGAGAATCTACATGTGTAACTTCTTGAAATGTAACGATACAACACTGTGTGAGAATCTAAAAGCATAAATTATTGAATATTAATGGTATAACACTGTGATAATCTACATGCATAACTTCTTGAAAACAGACTATATAAAACTCTATAAGAAACTTCATATGTAATTCCATAAAAAGTAACGATACAACACTGTGTGAGAATCTATAAGTGTATCTTATAGAAAATTAAGTATAATACATTGTGTGAGAATCCACACGTGTAACTTATTGACAACTAACTGTACAAAATTCTATGCAAAACTCCTGGCATAAATAATTAAAAGCTAAATGGTAGCGTTAGGGTTATGGTTATGGTTAGGGTTAGGGTTAGGGTTAGTTTTAGTGTTAGGGTTAGGTTTAAGTTTAGGGTTAGGGTTAGGGTTAGGGCTAGGGTTAGGGTTAGGGTTAGGGTCAGGGTAGGATTGGGGTTAGGGTTAGCGTCAGGCTTGGGTTAGGATCAGGGTTAGGATTGAGAACCTACATATGTAACTCATCGAAAATTAACGAAAGAACACTGTTTTAGAAACTATATGCTTTACTTCTTGAAAACCAATAATACAACCCTGTGTGAGAATCTACATGCGAAATTTCTTTAATACTAATGATACATCACTGTGTGAAAATATTCATGTTAAGTGCTTGAAAACAAAGTATAAAACACTGTCTGAGAATCTATATAGGTAACTTCTTGAAAACTAACGAAACAACACTGTGTGAGAATGTAAAAGCGTAACGTCTTGAAAACAAATTATAAAGGCTGCGTGAGAAACTACACAATAACTTCTTGAAAACTAATGAAATAACTCTGTGTGAGAAACTACATTAGAAACTTCTTGAAAATTAACAATACAACACTGTGTGAGAATCTACACATGTAACATATTGAAAACTAAGATCCAACTTTTGTGAGAATCTACAAGTGTAACTTTTTGAAAACAAACGATACACTTGAGAGAATATACGTGTTTACCTTCTTGAAAACTATGATACAACACTGTGTGAGAATCTACATTCGTAATTTCTTGAAATTAAATGATACAACACTGAGTTTGAAACTACACGCATAACTTCTTGAAAATTAACAAAATGACTCTGTGTGAGAAAATATATTAGTAACTTCTTGAAAACTAATGGTACAAAACTGTGAGAATCTACATGATTATCTTATTGTAAATTAAAGATGCAACAAAGTGTGAGAATCTACATGTATAACTTATTGAAACTAATGGTACAAATCTGTTTTAGGTTCTGTAAGTGTAACTTCTGGAAAACTAACGATAAAACACTGTGTGAGAAACTACACATATAACTTCTTGAAAAGTAATGAAATAACTCTGTCTGAGAAAATACATTAGTAACTTCTTGAAAACTAATGATACAACACTGTATGAGAATCTATAACCATAATTTCTTGAAAACTAATGATACAACACTGTGTGAGAAACTACATTGGCATCTTTTTGAAAATTAACTATAGAATAATCTATGAGATACTACATACATATCTTCTTGAAAACTAATGACACAATCCTGTGTGGGAATCTACAACTGTAACTTCTTGAAAACAAATGATACCGCACTGTTTGAGAAAGTACAGTTGCAACTTCTTGAAAACAAATGATACAACCCTGTGTGAGAAACTAAGTGTGTATCTTCTTGAAACCTAACAATACAATACTGTGTGAGAATCTATACATGAATCTTACTGAAAATTAATGATACAACACTGTGTGAGATGCTAGATATGTAACTGATTGAAAACTAACAATACTGCACAGTGTGATAAACTACATGTGTAACTTATTGAATATAAACAATACAACACTGTGTGAGAAACTTCATGCATAACTTCTTGAAAATTAAGGACACAATACTGTGTAAGAATCTATAAGAATAACTGCTTGAAAACTAATAATACAATGCTTTGTGACAAACTACATGGATAAATTCTTGAAAATTAACTATAGAACACTCTATGAGAAGCTACATGCATATCTTCTTGAAAACTAACGACACAACCTTGTGTGAGAATCTACAACGTAACTTATTGAAAACTAACGATACAAAACTCTGTGAGAATGTACTTGTGTAACTTATTGAATACTAATGATACCTTGTATCCTGCCTTGTTTTCATCAGGTCTAGGGATTCCTTTGTGGAGTTTTTCGGGTCATTTATGGAAACTATTATGTCATCTGCAAATACTGAAAGTTTGACTTCTTCTTTTCCTATTTGTATCCCCTTTATATCATTTTGTTGTCTTATTGCTATAGTTAGAACTTCAAGTACAGATTGGAAGAGATATGGAGAGAGTGGACAGCTTTGAGTTTCTCTCCATTTAGTTTGATGTTAGATTTTGGTTTAATGTATATTGCTTTTATTATATTCAGGTATGTTCCTGTAATCTTTGATATCTCTAGGACTTTATCATGAAGTGGTGCTGGATTTTGTCAAAAGATTTTTCAGCATCTAGTGAGAAGATCATGTGGTTTTTCTTTCACAGTTTGTTTATATTTTGGATTACATTGATAGCTTTTCTAATGTTGAATCATTCCTGCATTCCTGGGATGAAGCCTACTTGATCATGGTGGATGATTTTTCTGATGTGTTCTTGAATCCGGTTTGCGAGTATTTTATTGAGTATTTTTGCATCGTTGTTCATGAGGTAAATTGGTGTATAGTTCTCTTTCTTAGTTGTGTCTTTGTTTGGCTTGGGTACAAGATAATTTTAAAATCAGTGTCCCTATTATATACACATGATGAAATGACTGAGAAAGAAATCAGAGAAACATCACCCTTTACAATAGCCATAAACAGCATCAAAAATCTGAGGATAATGTTATCCAAGGAAGTAAAAGACTTGTATATCAAACACTGAGATCGACAATTAACAAATGGGACCTCCTGAAACTACAAAGCTTCTGTAAGGCAAAGGACACAGTCAACAAGACAAAAAGGCAGTCCACAGAATGGGAACAGATATTCATTAACACCACATCTGATAGAGGGCTAATCTCCAAAATTTACAAATAACTCAAGAAACAAGTCTCCAAATCACCAAAGGATCCAATTACCAGAGTGACCTCGAGTGATCTAAAGGGATAACACCAATTGGCAAGCTAAGATATAGTGGAAAGACCACCTCGAATGCCCATTCCTGATAATGAACTTGATGTCCACAACCATCCGGGAGCCTTAATCCTGTGACTGATGGAAGCAGAGGCAAACACACAATTAATCACTGAACTGAACCGAAGGAACACAGGGACAGAGAGAGAGGAGTGATGAGCAAATTGGCAAAGAATGGGCTGGCAAAACCAGCAGAGACAGCTGATCTGAAGGCCTGGGCAACCTATGGGGCCCTGAGCTGTGGATCAGTGTCTATCCCTGGTATACAAACAGTCTTTGTGTGCCTATAGCACAAAGAGGGATGCTCTCTCAGCCTGGACTCTTAGGGGCATGCCTGGACCCTACCCAGATAAAAATGACAGACCCTATGTGGAAGGATTTGGCAATAGGGTGGGAGGGTGGGGGGGAAGGGGAGTGCGGGAAGAGGGGAGGGAGAGGGAACTGGGATTGACATGTAAAACAAGCTATTTAAAATTAAAATAAAAAATATAAAAAAGGTGGTGTTCAGAACTAAATAGAGAATTCTCAATAGAGGAAGCTAAAATGGCCGTGAGACACTTAAGAAAGTGCTCAACATCCTTACACATCAAGGAAATGCAAATCAAAACAACTCTGAGATACCATCTTACTCCTGTCAGAATGGCTAAAATCAAAAACACAGAATACAATTTATGCTGGAGAGAATGTGGAGAGAGGGGAACACTCCTCCACTGCTGGTGGGAGTACCAACTCGTACACCCACTTTGGAAATCAGTATGGAGATTCCTCAGGAAAATTGGAATTAATCTACCACAAGACCAAGCAATTCCACTCTTAGGCATATATCCAAAGGAAGCAAATTCATACATCAAGGGCATCTGCTCCACTATGTTCACAGCAGCATTATTTGTAATAGCAAGAAACTGGAAGCAATGTAAATGCCCCTCTACTGAAGAGTAGATAAAGAAAAATGGTACATTGACACAATGGAGTATTACTCAGCAGAAAAAAACAATGGAATACTGAAATTCGCAGGTAAATGGATAGCACTGGAAGAAACAATGCTGAGTAAGCTAACCCAGTCCCAAAGAGACAAACATGGTATGTACTCACTCATATATGGATTTTGGACATGGATCAGGACAGTGCCAGTCTGCACAGGACAGAACCTAAAAGATAAGCGTACTACCCAAGAATAGAGGATTGAGACAAGATCCTCTGAATGGATGGGGAACACGGCATGGGGTGGGGGAGTGGGAGCTGGGAACAAGAGAGGGACAGAAGAGGAAAAGAGAGTAGGTCATGGGGGAACAGGTAGGGTGAGTGGTGGGTAGAATAGGGGGAAGAGGAAATCATAGGTTAGAAGACAGATCAGGCACCAGAGTAACCTCTAGTGATCTAAAGGGATGACACCACTTGGCAAGTTAAGCAATAGTGGAGACACCACCTCGAATGCCCATTCCTGATAATGAACTTTATGTCTATAACCATCCGGGAGCCTTCATCCAGTGAATGATGGAAGCAGAAGCAAACACCCACATTACATTCTTCTATCGTTATTTATCAATAAGGTGCACGTGTAGAATCTCACTCAGCGTTGTATCGTTAGTTTTCAAGAAGTTAGGATTGTAGTTTCTCACACAGTGTTGTATCGTTAGTTTTCAAGAAGTTATGCTTTCATGATTCTCACAAAGTATTGTATCGTTAGTTTTCAGTAAGTTACACGTGTAGATTATCACATAGTGTTGTATCGTGAGTTTTCAAGAAATTACGCATATATTTTCTCACAGTGTTGTGTTGATAGTTTCCAAGAAGTTACACGTGTAGATTCTTAAACTGTTTTGTATCATTAGTTTTCAACAAGTTACACGTGTAGATAATCAGACAGTGTCTTAAGGTAGGTTTTCAATAAGTTACATGTGTAGATACTCAGACAGTGCTGTATAATTAATTTTCAATAAATTAAACGTGTAGATTCTAACACCGTGTTGTATCATTAGTTATCAATACGTTACACGTGTAGATTCTCACACAGGGTTGTATCATTACTTTTCAATATGATACACGTGTAGATTCTCAGATAGTTTTGTACCATTAGTTTTCAATAATTGCACATGTAGTTTCTCACAGTGTTGTATCATTAGTTTTCAAGTAGTTAAACATATAGTTTCTCACACAGTGTTGTATCGTCAATTTTCAAGAAGTAACACAAATAATATCTCAAACAGTGTTCTATCATCAGTTGTTCCGTTACACGTGTAGATTCAAACACAGTTTTATATCCTTGATTTTCAATAGATACACATGTAGATACTAAGACAGTGTTCTGTCGTTAGTTTTCACGTAGTTCCATATGTAGTTTATCACACAATGTTGTATCGTCAGTTTTCAAGAAGTTACACATGTATATTCATACAGTGTTGTATCATTATTTTTCAATAAGTTACCCATGCATATTCTCACACAGTGTTGTTTCTTTAATTTTCAATAAGTTATACTAGTAGATTCTCAGACAGTTTTGCGTCCTTTATTTTCAAGAAGTTATGCATGTAGATTCAAACACAGTGTTGTATCTTTACTTTTCAATAAGATACACATGTACATTCTCAGACAGTGTTGTATCATTAGTTTTCAATAAGGGACACCTCTAGATTCTCACACAGTGCTGTTTCATTTATTTTCAATAAGTTATGCATATAGATTCAAACAAAGTGTTGTATTGTTATTTTTCAAAAAGACAAACGTAGATTCTCAGACAGTGTTGTATCGTTAATTTTCAAAATGTTACACGTGTGGATCCTCAGACACTGTTGTATTCTTAGTTTTCAAGAAGTTACGTGTATAGATTCTCACACAGTGTTGTTTTTTTAGTTTTCAAGAAGTTACACGTGTAGATTCTCACATAGTGATGTATCTTTAAATTTCAATATGTTACACGTGTAGATTCTCAGACAGTGTTGTGTCCATTATTTTCAAGAAGTTACATATACAGATTCAAACACAATGTTGTATCATTACATGTCAATAAGTTCCACGTGTAGGTTGTCAGACAGTGTTGTATCGTTCGTTTTCAAGCAGTTACACGTGTAGTTTCTCACAGTGTTGTATCGTTAGTTTTTAATTAGTTATACATTTTGTTTCTAACACAGTGTTGTGTCATTTGTTGTCAAGAAGTTACACGTGTACGTTCTCACACAGTTTTGTATTGTTAATTTTCAATAAGTTACATGTATAGACTCTCCGACCGTTTTGTATCGTAAGTTTTCAAGGAGTTACACGTTTGGATTCTCACGCAGTGTTGTATGGTTAATTTTCTAGTAGCTATGCATTCAGTTTAGAACTAAGTGTTGTATCATGAGATTCAGGAAGCAATGTGTATAGATTTGCACAGAATGCTGTACCATTAGTTTTCAATAATTTACGAATGTAGATTTTCACACAATGTTGTATCATTTGTTTTCAAGATGTTTCTCACGTAGTTTCCCACAAGTTTTGTTTCCTATGTTTTCAATAAGATGTGCAGGCAGCTTTGTATCATTAGTTTTCAATAAGTTAGTTATGTAGTTTCTCACACAGTGTTGTATCGTTAGTTTTCAAAAAGTTACACGTGTAGATTCTCAGACAATGTTGTGTCCTTTATTTTCAAGAAGTTATGCATATAGAATCAAACACAGTGTTGTATCGTTAATTTTCAAAAAGTTGCAGGTGTAGATTCTCACACAGTGTTGTATCATTAATTTTCAATAATTACACATGTAGATTATCAGACAGTGCTGTGTCGTTAGTTTTTCAGATGTTACTAATGTAGTTTCTCACACAGTGTTGTATCATTAATTTTCAATAATTACACATGTAGATTATCAGACAGTGCTGTGCCGTTAGTTTTTCAGATGTTATTAATGTAGTTTCTCACACAGTGTTATTTCGTTAGTTTCAAGAAGATATGCATTCAGTGTAGAACTCAGAGTTGTAATGTTAGATTTCAAGAAATTACGTAGTTAGATTCTCACACAGTACTGTGTCATTATATTTCAAGATGGTGTGCACAGAGATACTCAGACAGTTTTGTATTGTTTGTTTTTAATAAGTTAAACATATAGATTCTTTCACAGTGTTTTATCATTAGTTTTCAAGATGTGACGCATGAAGTTTCTCATACAGTGTTGTGTCGTTAATTTTTATAAGTTACACATGGATATTCTCACATTGTGTTGTGTAGTTATTTTCGAAGGACTTACATATATAGATTCTCACTCAGTGTTGGATCGATAGTTTTCAAGAAGTTACATATAAACATTTTCACACAGCACTGTATAGTTAGTTTTCAATAAGATACGAATATAGATTCTCACACAACGTTGTAACTTTTGATTTCAAGATGTCACTAACATAGTTTCCCACAAAGTGTTGACTCCTTTGTTTTCAATAAATTACCCACATAGATGGACAGGCAGCTTTGTATCATTATTTTTCAAGAAGTTACCCATGTAGTTTCTCACACAGTGTTGTATCATTAACTTTCAATAAGACACACGTGTAGCTTCTCAGATAGTGTTGTATCGTTAGTTTCCAGAAGTTACTAATGTAGTTTCTCACACAGAGTTATTTCACTACGTTTCAAGAAGTGTGCACTCAGTTTTGAAACCAGAGTTGCATCGTTAGATGTCAAGAAGTTACGTACATAGATTCTCCCACAGTGCTGTATCTTTAGTTTTCAAGATGTTACACACATAGATACTGACACTGTGTTATGTCGTTAATTTTTATAAGTTACATGTGGAGATTCTCACACTGTGTTGTATCATTAGTTTTCACGTAGTTACATATGATGTTTCTCACACAATGTTGTATCGTTAATTTTCCATAAGTTACACATGTAGATTCTAAGACAGTGTTGTATCGTTAATTTTCAAAAGGTTACTTGTGTTGATTCTCACACAGTATTTTATTGATACTTTTCAAGAAGTTATGCATTCAGTTTAGAACTCAGTGTTGTATCATTAGTATTCAAGAAGTTATGCTTGTAGATTCTCACACAGTATTATATCCTTAATTTTCAATAAGTTACATGTGCAGATTCTCACACAGTGTTGTATCGTTAATTTTCAATAGGTTACAAGTGTAGATATTCAGACAGTGTTGTATCGTTAGTTTTCAAGAAGTTACACTTGTAGATTCTCACACAGAACTGTGTAGTTATTTTTAAATAAGATAAGAATATAATTTCTCACACAATGTTTTATCTTTTGATTTCAAGATGTTACACACGTACTATCCCACAAGCTGTTGACTCTTTTGTTTTCATAAATGGACAGGCAGCTTTGTATTGTTATTTTTCAAGATGGTATGTATGTAGTTTCTCAAACAGTATTGTGTCATTAATTTTTATAATTTACACCTGGAGATTCTCACACTGTGTTGTATCGTTAGTTTTCAACAATTTACATATAGAGATTCTCACTCAGTGTTGTATCGTTAGTTTTCAAGGAGTTACATTTGTGGATTCTCACACAGTATTATATCGTTAGATTTCAAGTAGTTGCATATCTAGTTTCTAACACAATGCTGTATCATTAGTTTTCAATAGGTTATGAATATAGATTCTCACGCAATGTTGTATCGTTTGTTTTCAAGATGGTACTCATGTAGTTTCCCACAAAGTGTTGTTTCCTTGTTTTCCATAAATTATATATATGAATGTACAGGCAGCTTGGGATCGATAGTTTTCAAGAACTTACACACATGTAGTTTCTCTCACTGTGTTTTATCATTACTTTTCAAGAAGATACTCATGTAATTTTTCACACAGTGTTATATCATTAGATTTCAAGAAGTTACAAGTTTAGATTCTCAGACAATATTTTGTCCTTGAATTTCAAGCAGTTACGCATATAGATTCAACCACAGGGTTGTATCGTTACTTTTCAATAAGATACACTTGTAGTTTCTCACGTGTAGATTCTTAGACAGTGTTGTTTCATTAATTTTCAATTAGTTAAACGTGTAGATTTTCACACAGTGTTGTACCGTTAATTTCAGTAAGTTACACGTGTAGATTACCAGACAGTGGTGTATCGTTAGTTTTCAAGAAGTTGCGCTTATAGAGTTTCACACAGTGTTGAATCATTAGTTTTAAATACGTTACATGTATAGATTGTCACACAGTGTTTTATCTTTAATTTTCAATAAGCTACACCTATAGATTCTCAGACAGTGTTGTGTCATTTATTTTCAAGGAGTTGTGCATATAGACACAAACAACGTGTTGTATTGTTCCTTTTCAATAAGATACACGTGGAGATTTCCAGACAGTTTTGTATCTTTAGTTTTCAAGCAGTTACACAAGTAGATTCTCAAATTCTGTTGTATTTTTACTTTTTAAGAAGTTGCACATGTAGATTCTCTCACAGTGTTGTATCATTAACAAGATGTTACACATGTAGTTTCTCAAACAGTGTTGTGTCCTTAGTTTTCAAGATGTTACACGTGTAGATTATCAGACAGTGTTGAGTCCTTTATTATCAAGAAGTTACACATATAGATTCAAACACAGGGTTGTATCATTACTTTTCAATAAGTTTCATGTGTAGATTCTCATACAGTGTTGTATCGTTAGTTTTCAAGTAGTTACACGTGTAGTTTCTTAAGACCGTATTGTATCATTAGTTTTCAAGAAGTTACAATTATAGATTCTCACAGAGTGTTGTTTCATTAGTTTTCAATACGTTACACATGTGGATACTCTGACAGTGTTGTGTCCTATATTTTCAATAAGTTAGGCCTATAGATTCAAACACAGTGTTGTATCATTACTTTTCAATAAGATACACGTGTAGATACTCAGTCAGTGTTATATTGTTAGTTTTCAAGTAGTTACACATGTAGTTTCACACACAGTGTTGTATCATTAATTTTCAAGAAGTTACACAGGAATTTTCTCACAGAGTGTTGTATCATTAATTTTCAAGAAGTTACACGTGTAGAATCTCAGACAGAGTTGTTTTGTTAACATACACTATTACACTTGTAATACATCACACATTGTTGTTTCTTTCATTTTCAAGAAGTTACAGGTCTAGATTCTCAAACAGTGTTGTATCTTTAATTTTCAATATGTTACACGTGTAGATTCTTAGTGTTGTGTCCCTTATTTTTAAGCGTCATGCATATAGATTCAAACACTGTGCTGTATCGTTGATTTTCAAAGAGTTATGAATATAGATTTTCACACAATGTTGTATCATTTGTTTTCAAGATGTTACATATGTAGTTTCCCACAAAGTGTTGTTTCCTTTGTTTTCCATAAGTTACACATATAGATGTGCAGGCAGGTTTTTGTAGTCATTTTTCAAGAAGTTACGCATGTAGTTTCTCAGTGTGCTATATCGTTAGTTTTGAATATGTTACACGTATAGATACTCACATAGTATTGTATCTTTAATTTTCAATAAGTTAGACATGCAGATTCTCACAGAGTGTTGTGTCGTTATTTTCAAGAAGTTAAACATATAGATTCAAACACAGAGTTGTTTCGTTAGTTTTCAATAAGATACACGTGTAGATACTTAGACAGTCTTGTATTGTGAGTTTTCAAGTAGTTCCACATGTAGTTTCGTACAAAGTGTTGTATCGTTATTTTTCAACTACTTATACATGATGTTTCTCACACAGTGTTGTATCATTTCTTTTCAAGAAGTTACAAATATATTTTTGCACACAGTGTATTATCATTAGTCTTCAATAAGTTACCCGTGTAGACTGTCAGACAGTGTTGTTACCTTAACTTTCAATATTACAATTGTAATACCTCACACAGTGTTGTATTGTTAATTTTCAGTAAGTTACACGTGTAGATTCTCAGACAGTGTTGCATTGTTAGTTTTCCAGAATTTACAAATGTAGTTTCTCACACAGAGTTATTTCATTAGTTTTCAAGAAGTTATACATTATTTTTAGAACCCAGAGTTGTTGAATCGTTAGATTTCAAGAAGTTCCATACATAAATTCTAACACAGTGCTGTATGGTTAGCTTTCAAGAAGTTACAAACATAGATACTCACATAGTGTTGTATCATTTGTTTTTAGGAAGTTACACATGTAGATTCTCACACAGTGTTATATCTTTAATGTTCAATAATTTACACGTGTAGTTTCTCAGACAGTGTTGTATACTTGATTTTCAAGAAGTTATGCATATAGATTCAAACAGAGTATTGTATCGTTACTTTTCAATAAGATACAAGTGTAGATTCCCAGACAGTGATGGATCATTAGTTTCACTCAAAGTGTTGTTTAATTTGTTTTCAATAAGATATGCATTTAGATGTGCAGGCACCTTTGTATCATTAATTTTCAAGAAGATACGCATGTAGTTTCTCAAACTGTGTTGTTTCATTTGGTTTCAAGAATTTACACAAGTAGTTTCTCACACAGTGTTGTATTGTTGGTTTTCAAGAAGGTACACGTGTAGCTTCTCAGACAGTGTTATTTCATTTCTTTTCAATTAGTTACATATGTAGATTCTCACACTGTGTTGTATCGTTAACTTTTAATAATTTACATGTGTAGACTCTCAGGCAGTGTTGTATCATTACTTTTCAAGAAGGTACAGGTGTAGACTTTCAAGACAGTGTAGTAATATTAGTTTTCAAGAATTTATGCTTAAAGATTCTCACACAGTGTTGTGTCATTAGTTTTCAATACCTTAACCGTGAAGATTCTCACACAGTGTTGTATCTTTAATTTTTGATAAGTTACACGTGTAGTTTCTCGACAGCGTTGTGTCGTTTATTTTCAAGATGTTATGCATATAGATTCAAACACAGTGTTGTATCATTACTTTTCAATAAGTTATGAATGTAGATTCTCACACAATGTTGTATCGTTTGTTTTCAAGATGTTACATATGTAGTTTCCGACAAAGTGTTATTTCTTTGTTTTCCATAAGTTACACATATAGATATCCAGGCAGGTTTGTGTCATCAGTTTTCAACAAGTTACACATGTAGTTTCCCACAGTGTTTTGTATCATTAATTTTCAATACGTTACATGTATAGATACTCATATAATATTGTACCTTTAATTTTCAATAAGTTAGACATGTAGATTCTCTCATAGTGTTTTATCGCTAGTTTTCAAGACGTTATGCTTACAGATTCTCACACCGTATTGTATCTTTAATATTCAATAATTACACGTGTAGATTCTCAAACTGTTTTGTGTCCTTTATTTTTAAGAAGTTATGCATATAGATTCAAACATAGTGTTGTATCGTTATTTTTCAATATGATACATGTGTAGATGCTCAGACAGTGTTTTCCAGAAGTTACTGATGTAGTTACTCACACAGAGTTATTTCGCTTGTTTTCAAGAAGTTATGCATACCATTTAGAACTCAGAGTTGTATAGTAAGATTTCAAGAAGTTACATAGATATATACTCACACAGTGCTGTATCATTAGTTTTCAAGTAGTTATGCACATAGATAGTCACACAATGTTGTATCATTTGTTTTTAAGAATTTGCACATGTGTATTCTCACACAGTGTTGGATTGTTAGATTTCAAAAAGTTACACGTGTAGATTCTCAGACAGTGTTTTATCGTTAGTTTTACAGAAGTTATTAATGTAGTTTCTCACACAGTTAGTTTGTTACTTATTAAGAAGTTATGCATTCCGTTTAGAACTCAGATTTGTTTCGTTAGATTTCATGTAGTTAAACTGATAGAATCTCACACATAGCTGTATCGTTATTTTTCAGCAAGGTATGAACATAGATACTCACACAGTGTTGTATCCTTTGTTTTTAAGAAGTTGAACATACAGATTCTCTTCTCTCACAGTGTTGTATCATTGCTTTTCATTAGATCCACGTGTAGTTTCTCAGACAGTGTTGTATCATTAAATTTCAGTAAGTTACACTTGTAGATTCTCAGACAGTGATACAGTGATGATTCCTTTATTTTCTTTATTTTTTATTTTTTTGGTTTTTATAAGACAGGGTTTCTCTGCATTAGTTTGGAGGTTTTTGTTCCAGCCTGGCCTCAAACTCACAGAGGTCAGCCTGCCTCTGCCTCCTGAGTGCTGGGATAAAAGGCGTGTTCCCACACTGCCTGTCTTATTCCTTTTTTTCTAGAAGTTATACATACAGCTTCAAACTCAGGATTGTACTGTTACTGTTCATTAGATACATGTGTAGTTTCTCACACAGTGTTGTATCGATAGTTTTCAATAAGTTACAAGTGTAGATTCTCAGATAATGTTGTATCATTAGTTTTGAAGAAGTTATGCTTATAGATACTCACACAGTGTTGTATCATTAGTTTTCAATACGTTACACTTGTAGATTCTCACACAGTGTTGTATCTTTAATTTTCAATAAGTTACACGTGTAGATTCTCAGACGGTGTTGTATTTTTAGTTTTCAAGAAATATGCAATCAGTTTATAACTCAATGTTGTATATTTGGATTTCAAGAAGTTATGTATATAGATTCTCACACAGTGCTGTGTGAGATTTTCACATAGTGCTATATCGTTAGTTTTCAATAAGTTACTAGTATATATTATCACACAATGTTTTATCGTTTGTTTTCAAGACGTTACTCAAGTAATTTCCCACAAAGTGTTGTTTCGTTTGCTTTCAATAGGTAGCGCGTGTAGATGTACAGACAGCTTTATATCATTAATATTAAAGAAATTACTCTTGTATTTTCTGACACTGTGTTGTGTCAACCGTTTTCAAGGAGTTACACATGTAGTATCTCACAGAGTTTTTTATCATTATTTTTGAATAAGTCCCACGAGTAGATTCTCAGACAGTGTTGTATCGTTAATTTTCAATAAGTTACAAGTGTAGATTCTCAGACAGTGTTGTATCATTAGTTTTCCCCGAAATTACTAATGTAGTTTCTCTCACAGAGTTATTTCTTTAGTTTTCAAGAAGTTATTCTTTCAGTTTAGAACTCAGAGTTGTATCGTTAGATTTTAAGAAGTTACATAGATAGATTCTCACACAGTGCTGTATGGTTAGTTTTCAAGAAGTCACACGTGTAGATTCTCAGTGAGTGTTGTATTCTTAGTTTTC
This sequence comes from Mesocricetus auratus, assembly GCF_017639785.1. Taxonomy (NCBI): domain Eukaryota; kingdom Metazoa; phylum Chordata; class Mammalia; order Rodentia; family Cricetidae; genus Mesocricetus; species Mesocricetus auratus. Next base: position 21,372 of record NW_024433393.1, on the reverse strand, counting down.
AAGAAGTTACTAATGTAGTTTCTCACACAGAGTTATTTTGTTAGTTTTCAAGAAGTTATGCCTTCAGTTTAGAACTCAGAGTTGTATCGATAGATTTCAAGATGTTACATAGATAGATTCTAACACAGTGCTGTATCGTTAGTTTTCAAGAAAATCTGCACACAGATATTCACACAGTGTTGTATCATTTCTTTTTAACACGTTACACATTTCAATTCTCTCACAGTGTTGTATCATTACTTTTCAAGATGTTACACATGTAGTTTCCCAAACAGTGTTGTTTCATTAATATTTATAAGTGGAGATTCTCTCACTGTGATATATCTTTAGTTTTTAAGAACTTACATATATAGATTCTCAGTGTTGTATCGTTAGTTGTAAAAAAGTTACTCACCCATAAAAAGACACAGGCTAGAAGAATGGATACAAAGACAGATCCCATCCTTCTGCTGCATAACAAAAAACACACCTCTCCCTCAAAGACAGACATTGCCTGAGAGTTGAAGACTGGGAAAAAATTTCCAATCAAATAGACCCAAGAAACAAGCAGGGGTAGAAATCCTAATATATAACAAATTAGACTTTAAAATAAAAGCAATCTAAGGAGATGAAGGAGTTCATTACATATTCATCACAGGGGAAATCCACCAAGGTGAAGTGTCTATCCTGAACATCTATGCCCCAAATACAAAGGCATCCATATTTGTAAAAGAAACATTACTAAAACTTAAATCATATATAAAGCCCCACAGATTTATAGTGGGGAATTTCAAAACACAACTCTCACAACTAGACAGGAATATCAGACAGAAAGTCAACAAAGAAGCAAGGTTTCTAATAGAAGTAATGAACCTCCTGGGATTAACAGACACATATAGAATATTTCAACCACATATAAAAGAATATACCTTCTTCTCACCACCACATGGAACCTTCTCAAAAATCGACCACAAACTTGGCAACATATCCAACCTCAGCACATCAAAAAAATTGGAATAAGTCCATTCATCTTATCAGATCACCATGCTTTAAAATTAGAATTGAACAACAGCACAAATTGCAGAAAACCTACAAACTTGTGGAAATTGAAAAATGCACAACTTCACCATTCTTGGGTCAAAGAAGAGATTAAAAAAGAAATTAAAGACTTCCTAGAATTCAATGAGAATAAAGTCACAACATACCCATACCTATGGGACACTTTGAAACCAGTGCTACGGGGGAAATTCATAGCAGTAAGTGCCCACATGAAGAAACTGGAGAATAGTTATACTAGAGAATTAACAACAAAGCTGAAAGCTCTTGAACACGAAGAAGCCAAATCGCCCAGGAGGAGTAGATGCCAGGAAATAATCAAATTGAGGGCTGAAATCAATGAAGTGGAAACTAGGGAAACAATACAAGGAATCAATCCAACAAAGAGTTGGTTCTTTGAGAAAATCAACAAGATAGACAAACCTTTGTCCAAACATACCAAACAGCAGAGAGTGAACATGCAAATTAACAAAATCAGAAATGAAATGGGGGACATAACAAGGGACTCTGAGGAAATCCAGAGAATCATCAGGTCATACTTTGAAAACCTGTACTCCACAAAATTTGAAAATTAAAAGGAAATGGACGACTTCCTGAAAAGCTTTCACTTGCCAAAATTAAATCAAGAGCAGATAAGCAATTTAAATATACCTATAACTCCCATGGGAATAGAATCATTCATTAAAATTCTCCCAACCAAAAAACCCAGGTCCAGATGGCCTCAGAGCAGAATTCTACCAGAAATTCAAAGAGCAGATTATACCAATTCTTCTCAAAATATTCCACGCAAATGAAGCAGAAGGGTCTTTGCCAAAATTCTTTCTATGAGGCATCAATAACCTTGATCCCAAGCCACACAAAAACACAATTAAGAAAGAGAATTTCAGACCAATATCCTTCATGAACATTGATGCAAAAATATTCAATAAAATACTGGCAAATCAGATACAAGAACACATCAATACAACCATTCACCACGATCAAGTAGGTTTCATCCCAGGAATGCAGGGATGGTTCAACGAATGAAAATCCATCAACGTATTCTACCATAGAAACAAGCTGAAAAATAAAAATCACATGATCATCTCACTAGATGCTGAAAAAGCCTTTGAAAAAAGCCAACACTCCTTCATGATAAAGGTCTTGGAGAGATCGGGATAACAGGGACATAGTTAAATATAATAAAAGCTATATACATTAAACCAACAGACAACATCAAATTAAATGGATAGAAACTCAACGCAATTCCTCTAAAATCAGTACCAAAACAAGGCTGTCGGCTATCTCCATGCCTTTTCAACATTGTACTTGATGTTCTAGCTATTGCCATACAACAACAAAAGGGGATCAAGGTGACACAAATTGGGAAGGAAGAGGTCAAACGTTCACTGTTTGCAGATGATATGATAGTTCACATAAAAGACCCAAAGAACTCTACCAGGGAAATCATACAGCTGATTAACACCTTCAACAATGTGGTAGGCTACAAGATCAACTCAAGAAAATCAGTAGCCCTAAAATACACAGATTATAAAAGGGCTGAGAAAAAATCCGAGGAAACAACACCCTTTACAATTGCAACAAACAACATTAAATACCTTGGGGTAGCACTAACCAAACAAGAGAAAGATCTGTATCATAAGAACTTTGAATCGTTAAAGAAAGAAATGAAAGATCTCAGAAAATGGAAAGATCTCCCATGCTCTTGGATAGGTAGGATCAATGTATTAAAAATGGCAATCCTGAAAAAAGCAATCTACAGATTCAATGCAATCCCCATTAAAATTCCATCACAATTCTTCACAGACCTTGAAAGAACAATAATTAATTTTGTATGGAAAAACAAAAGACCCAGGATAGCCAAAACAACCCTGTTCCACAGGCCAACATCTGCAGGGATCACAATCCCTGAGGTCAAGCACTATTATAGAGCTATATTTCTGAAAACAGCTTGGTATTGGCACAAAAGCAGATAGGTAGACCAACGGAATAGAAGTGAAAACCTTGATATTAACCCACACACGTATGAAAATTTGATCCTTGACGAAGAAGCTAAAAATATGCAATGGAATAAATAAAGCATCTTCAACAAATTGTGCAGCCATAACTGGAGGCTGGCATGTAGTGGACTGCGGATTAATCCATGTTAATTGCCATTCACAAAACTTAATTACAAATGGATCAGGACCTCAACATAAATCCAGCCACAGTGAACCCCTTGGAAGAGAAAGTGGGAGTTACCCTTGAACAAATTGTAAAGGAGACAACTTCTGAACATAACACCAGTAGCACAGCAGTGATATCAGCAATTAATAAATGGGACCTCCTGAAACTGAGAAGCTTCTATAAGGCAAAGCACACTGTCAGCAAGACAAAAAGGCAGCCAACAGAATGGGAAAAGTATTGTCTAACCCCACTTCTGACAGAGGGTTGATCTCCAAAATTTACAAAGAACAAAAGAAGCAAGTCTCCCAAACACCAAAGTATCCAATTAAAATTTGGCTGCAGAACTAAATAGAGAGTTTTCAATAGAGGAGACTAAAATGGCTTCGAGGAACTTGAGAAAGTGCTCAACATCCTTAGCCATCTGGGAAATGGATATCAAGACAAATCTGAGATACCATCTTACTCCTGTCAGAATGGCTAAAATCAAAAACACCAATGATAATTTATGCTGGAGAGGATGTGGAGAGAGGGGAACACTCCTCCATTGCTAGTGGGAGTGCCAACTGGTTCAGCCACTTTGGAAATCAGTATGGAGATTCCTCAGAAAATGGGAATAAATATAACACAAGAACCAGCAACTCCACTCTTAGGCATGTATCCAAAAGATGCCCGTTCATACAACAAGGATTATCTCTTCCACTGTGTTCATAGCAGCATTATTTGTAATAGCCAGAACTTGGAAGCAACCTAGATGTCCATCACCAGAAGAGTAGATAGAAAAATGTGGTACATTTACACAATGGAGTACAATTCAGCAGAAAAAAACAATGGAATACTGAGATTTGCAGGCAAATGGATGACAGCAGAAGAAACCATCCTGAGTGAGGTAACCCAGTCTCAAAAAGAGAAACATGGCATGTACTCTCTCATATATGGATTATAGACATAGATCTGGGGATGTGCAGCCTACAATCCCATGGCCAGAGAGTCTGTGAAACAGAAACTTCATTCAGTGGCTGATTAAGTAGTGGCAGACTCCCATGGCTAAGTACTTAGCTGAACTCAAGAGTTACGTGTTAAATTCTCAAGACAGTGTTGTATACTTAGTATTCAAGAAGTTACTCTTATACATTCTCACACAATGTTGTATCATCACTTTTCAATATGTAACACATGTAGATTCTTAGATAATGTTGAATTTTAATTTTCAATAAGTTAAAATTGTAGATTCTCAGACAGTGTTGTGTCCTTTATTTTCAAGGAGTTATGCATATACATTCAAACACAGTGTTGTAAAGTTCCTTTTCAATAAGATACCCGTGTAAATTCTCAGAGAGTGTTGTATCGTTAGTTTTCAAGAAGTTACGCATATATATTCTAAACTCAGTGTCGTATCGTTAGAATTCAAGCAGTTAAGCTTATAGATTCCCACACAGTGTTGTATCATTAGTTTTCACTAGGTTACAAGTGCAGATTCTCAGACAGTGTTGTGTCCTTTCTTTCAAGAATTTACGCATATTGATTCAAACACAGGTTTTTATCGTTACTTTTCAGTAAGATACACATGTAGTTTCTCACACAGTATTTAATAGTTAGTTTTCAATATGTTACACATGTAGATTTTCAGACAGTGTTGCTTCATTAATTTTCAATAAGTTACACATGTAGGTTCTCACACAGTGTAGTAACATTATATTTCAATAATTTCCATGTGTAGATTCTCAGACAGTGTTGTATGGTTAGTTTTCAAGAAGTTACACTTATATAGTCTCACATAGATTTTTATCTTTAATTTTCAATAAGTTACATATGTAGATTCTCAGTGTTGTGTCCTTTTTTTCAATAGGTTACGCATAAAGACACAAACACAGCGTTGTATCTTTACTTTTCCATAAGATACATGTGTAGATTCCCAGACAGATTTGTATCGTTAGTTTTCAAGTAGTGACACATGTAGATTCTCACACAGTGTTGTCTTGTTAGTTTTCAAGTAGTTACACATGTAGTTTCTCACACAGTGATGTATGGTTAGTTTTAAATAAGTTATACGTGTAGATTCTCAGACATTGTTGTATCGTTAATTTTCAATAAGTTACGCGTGTATGTACTCACACAGTGTTATAGCATTAAAATTCAATAAGTTACAAGTGTGGATTCTCAGACAGTGTTGTATCGTTAGTTTGCAGAAGTTACTAACGTAGTTTCTTACACAGTTATTTTGTTGTTTTTCAAGATGTTATGCATTCAGTTTAGATTTCAGATTTGTATCGTTAGATGTCAAGAATTTACACGTGTAGGTCCTCACACTGTGTTGGATCATTTGTTTAAAATAAATTACAGCTGTAGATTCTCACACAGCATTGTATCATTAGTTTTCAATAACGTAATGTGTCGAATCCACAGCCTTGTTTTGTTAGTTTATAATAAGGTAGAAGTGTAGAGTCTCACACAGTGTTGTATCGTTAGTTTTCAATAACTTGCACGTGTAGAATCTCACATTCTGTTGTATTGTTAGCTTTCAATAAGCTGCATGTGTAGATTCTCACACAGCAATTTATCTTTTGTTTTCAATAATTCACACCTGTAGATTCTAACACAGCTTGTATTGCTAGTTTTCAATGAGGTATACCTGTTGAATCTCACACAGCATTGTATTGTTGGTTTTAAATAAGGTGCATGTGTAGAATCTCACACAGTGTTGTATTGAGATTTTCCAAGAAGTCGCGCATGTAGATTCTCACACAGTTTTGTATCCTTTTTTTGAAGAACACGTGTAGATTCTCAAGTGTTGTATCATTTGTTTACATGAAATTACGCATGTGGTTTCTCACACAGTGTTGTGTCGATAGTTTCCAATAAGTTACAAGTGTAGATTCACACACTGTGTTGTATCTTTAGTTTTCAATAAGTTACACGTGTAGATACTTACACACTGTTGTAATTTTAGTTTTTGAAAAGTTACACATGTAGATTCTCATAAAGTGTTGTATCGTTAGTGTTCAATCAGGTATATGTGTAGACTCTCACACATGGCTGTATCTTTAGTTATCAATAGGGTACACGTGTAGATGCTCACAAAGCATTGTATCATTAGTTTTCAATAAGGTAGATGTGTAGACTCAATAAGTTGCACGTATAGATACTTACATAGTGTTGTATCTTTAGTTTTCAATAACTTACACCTAAGTTTCTCACACAGCTTGTGTTGCTAGTTTTCAATAAGGTACACGTTTAGAATCTCACACAGCGTTGTATTGTTTGTTTTAAAGAAGTTATGCATGTAGTTCCCCATACAGTGTTGTATTGATTATTTTTCAAGAAGTTACACGGGTAGATTCTCAAACTGGGTTGTATCATTCGTTTTCAATGAGGGACACGTGTAGATTCTCAAACAAAATTGTATCGTTAGTTTTCTTTAAGGTACATTCGTAGAATCTCTCAAATCTTTGTATCGTTAGTTTTCAATAAGTTACACCTGTAGATTCTCACACAGCTTTGTATCGGAATTTTTAAATACGGTACAAGTGTAGCTTGTCACACAGCGTTGTATCGTTAGTTTTAAATAAGGTACACATGTAGAATCTCTCAAATCGTTGTATCGTTATTTTTCAAATACTTACACCCGTAGATATCACAAAGCGTTGTATCATTAGTTTTCAATAAGCTAAATGTGTAGATTATCACACAGCGTTGTAATATTAGTTTTCAATATGTTCCACGTGTAGAATCACACAAAGTGTTGTGTCGTTAGTTATTATTTTTTACACATATAGATTCTCACACAATGTTGGATCTTCTGTTTTCAATATTTTACACTTGTAGATCCTGACACAGCATTGTATCCTTATTTTCCAATAAGGTACACATGTAGAATTTCATACAACTTTGTTTCATTAATTTTCAATAATGTACACGTGTAGAATCTCACACAGCATTGTATCGTTCGTTTTCAAGAATTTATACATGCAGTTTGTCACACAGTGTTGTATTGCTTGTTTTCAAGTAGCTACACTTACAGATTCTCACACATCATTGTGTCGTTTATCATCAATTTGGTACACTGTAAATTCTCACACAGCATTGTATCATTAGTTTTTAATAAGGTACACATGTAGAATCCCCAACAGGGTTGTATTGTTAGTTTTCAATACGTTACACGTGTAGATTATCACACAGTGTTATATCGTTAGTTGTCAAGTTACACGTGTAGAATCTCACACACTGTTGTATCGTTAGGTTTTAATATGTTGCACGTGTAGATTCTCACACATTGTTGTATATTTCATTTACACGTGTGGATACTTACACAGTGTTGTCTCTTTAGTTTACAGTAAGTTACACCTGTAGATTGTCATACAGCTTGTATTGCTAGTTTTCAATGAGGTACACGTGTTGAATCTCACACAGCCTTGTCTCATTAGTTTTTAATAAGGTATACATGTAGAATCTCACACAGCGCTGTAATGTTATTTTTCACGTATTCCCGAATGTAGTTTCTCACACAGTGTTATATCGCTTGTTTTTAAATAGTAACACGTATAGATTCTCACACATTGTTGTATCCTTAGTTTTCAATAAGGTACATGTGTAGATTCTCACACAGCATTCCATTGTTAGCTTTCGATAAAGTGAACGTGTTGAATCTCACACAGAGTTGTATCATTCGTTTTCAATGTGGTTCATGTATATTTTCTCAAACAGCGTTGTATCATTAGTTTTCAATAAGAAAAACCTGTAGATTCCCAAAACGTATTGTCTCATTAGTTTTCAATAAGGTACACAAGTAGATTCGTACACAGTTTTGGATAGTTGGTTTTCAATAAGTTACACCTGTAGATTCTCACACAGAAATGTACGGATAGTTTTAAATAAGGTACACCTGTAGAATTTCACACAGCATTGTATCCTTAGTTTTCAAGAAATTATGCATGTAGTTTCTCACACTGTGTTGTATCGATATTTTCCAAGAAGGTACATGGGTACATTCTCAAATTATGTTGTATCATTCGTTTTCAATGAGATACACTTGTAGATTCTGAAACAGCGTTGTATCGATAATTTTCAATATGTAACACCTGTATATTCTCACAAATCTTTGTATAGTTAGTTTTCAATAAGATACTCATGTAGATCCTCACACAGCATTATATCTTTAGTTTTCAATAAGTTACACGTGTATAATCACACAAAGTTACACGTGAATAGTCGCACACAGTGTTGTGTCTGTAGTTTTCAATAAGGTACACGAGTAGAATCTCACACAGCTTTGTTTCGTTAGTTTTCAATAAGGTGCACGTATCATTAGTGCTTTGTATCATTAGTTTTCAGAAAGATGTGTAGATTCTCACACAGTGTTGTATTGTTAGTTTTCAAGAAATTACGCATGTAGTTTCTCACACAGTTTTGTGTCTTGGGTTTCAATATAGTACCTGTCAAGATTCTCACACAGCGTTGTCTCATTAGTTTTCCATAAGGTATATGGGTAGATTCTCACACAGTGTCTTATAGTTTGTTTTCAAAAAGTTCCACGTGTAGTTTCACAAACAGTGTTGTATCACTAGTTTTCAAGCAGGTAGACGTGTAATTTTTCAGAGTATGGTATTGTTTGTTTTCAAGAAGTTACACTTACAGATTCTCACAAAGTATTGTATCGTTAGTTTTCAATAAGTTCCAAGTGTAGGTTCTTTCACAGTGTTGTATCATTAGTTTTCAAGAAATTACGAATGTAGTTACTCACACAGTGCTGTGACGATAGTGTCAATAACAGACACGTGTAGACTCTCACACATCTCTGTATTGTTAGTTATGAATAAGGTACACGTGTACAACCACACACAGCATTGTATCGTTAGGTGTAAAGAAGTTACGCATGCAGTTTCTCACACAGTGTTGCATTGCTAGTTTTCAAGTAGTTATGCTTATAGATTCTCACACAGCATTGTATCGTTATTTATCAATAAGGTACACGTGTAGAATCTCACACATCGTTGTACTGTTAGTTTTCAATAAGGAACTCGTGTAGAATCTCATACAGGTTTATATCTTTAGTTTTCAATACATTACATGTGTAGATTATCACACAGCGTTATATCGTTAGTTTTTAATAACTTACACGTGTAGAATTTCACAAAGCGTTGTATCATTAGTTTTCACGAAATTATGCATGTAATTCCTCACACAGTTTTGTATCAATATTTTCCAAGAAGTTACACGGGTAGACTCTCAAACAGCATTTTTTCCTCAGTTTTCAGTATGCTACACCTGTAGATTCTCACACAGCTTTGTATCATTTGTTTTCAATAAGGGACAGGTGTAGAATCTCAAACAGTGTTGTTTCATTAACTTACAAAAAGCTACACATGTAGTATATCACACAGTGTTGTATTGATGGTATTCATGAAGTATCACTTATAAATTCTCACAAAGATTTGTTTCGTTAGTTTTTAAAAAGTTATGCATTTACTTACCCACACAGGTTTTTATCGATAGTTTCACGAAGTTACAGATGTAGTTTCTCACACAGGGTTATAAGGCTAGTATTGAAGAAGTTAAATGTGTATATTCTCACACAGTGTTATATCGTTAGTTTTCCATAATTTACACATGTAGGTTCTCACATAGTGTTGTATCGTTAGTTTTCAATATGCTACACGTGTGGATTTTCACACAGCATTGTATCGTTAGTTTTCAAGAAGTTACACGTGTAGATTCTCACACAGTGTTGTATCATTAGTTTTCTAGAAGTTATACATGTAGTTTATCACACAGTGTGGTGTCGTTAGTTTTCAAGAAGTTATGGTTACAGATTCTCACAAAGTTTGCTATTGTTAATTTTCAATAAGTTACAAGTGTAGATTCTCATTTAGAGTTGTATCGTTATTTTTCAAGAATTTTCGAATGTAGTTACTCACACAGTGTTTTGTCAAGAGTTTCCATTATATTACTAGTGTAGATCCCCACACTGTCTTGCATCTTTAATTTTCAATGAGTTACACCTTAAGATACTTACACAGTGTTGTATATTTAGTTTTCAATAAGTTATACCTGTAGATTCTCACATAGCATTGTGTCTTTTCTTTTCAATAAGGTATACGTGTAGAATCTCACACATTTCTGTATCATTAGTTATCAATAAGGTACAAGTGTAGATTCTTACACAGTTTTCTATTATAGTTTTCAATAAGTTACACATGTAGATTCTCACACAGTGTTGTATAGTTAGTTTTCAAGAAATTACCCGTGTAGTTTCTCACACAGTATTATATCATTAGTTTTCAAGAAGTTAGACATACGGTTTCTCATACAGTGTTGTTTCGTTAGTTTTCATTTAGTTATGCTTACAGATTCTCACAAAGTATTGTATCGTTAATTTTTAATAGGTTGCAAGCATAAATTCTCACACAGCCTTGTATCGTTAGTTTTCAAGAAATTACGCATGTAGTTACTCACACAGTGTTGTGTTTTGGATAGTTTCCAATATTTTACAAGTGTAGATTCTCACACTGTGTTTTATGTTTATTTTTCAATAAGTTACACATGTAGATATTTACACAGTGTTGCATCTTTAGTCTTCAATAAGTTACACCTGTTGATTCTCACACAGCTTTGTGCCCTTAGTTTTAAATAAGGTACACGTGGAAAATCTCACACATCCCTATATCTTTAGTTATCAATAAGGCACACATATAGAATCTCACAAAGCATTGTTGAGTTAGTTTTCAAGAAGTTATACATGTAGTTCCTCACACTGTTGTATTCTTGGTTTTCAATAAGTTATATGTGTAGATTCTCACACAGTATTATATCGTTAGTTTTTCAAAAATTACACATGGAGTTTCTCACACAGATTTTATCATTAGTTTTCAAGTAGTTATGCATGTAGTTCCTCACACAGTGTTGTGTTGATGGTTTTTAAGAGGTATCGCTTAAGATTCGAATACATTTTGTGTCATTTATGTTCAATAAGATACGCATGTAGTTTCTCACACAGTGTTGTATCGATAGTTTCCAAAATGTTACACGTGTCAATTGTGTCAATTCTCACATAATGTTGTATTGTAAGATTTCAAGTAATTAGGTTTATAGATTCTCACACAGTGCTGTATCGTTAATTTTCAATAAGATACACATGTAGTTTCTCACACAGTGTTGTGTCGATAGTTTCCAAGAAGTTACACATGTAGATTCTCACACAGTGTTGTATCGTTAGTGTAAAGAAATTACGCATGTAGTTTCTCTCACGGTTTTGTGTCGATAGTTTCCAGGAAGTTACATTGGTAGATTCTTAACCTGTGTTGTATCGTTAGTTTTCAATAAGTTACTCTGTAGATACTTACACAGTGTTGTATGTTTAGTTTTCAATTAGTTACACCTGTAGATTCACACAGAGTTGTGCCATATTTTTTCAATATGGTACTCATGTAGATTCTCACATAGCCTCTTATATTTATTATCAATAAATTACATGTAGATAGTTACACAGTGTTGTATCTTTAGTTTTCAATAAGTTAAAACTGTAGAATCTCACACAGCATTGTGTTGTTAGTAGTCAATAAGTTCCACGTGTAGAATCTCACACAGCGTTGTATCATCATTTTTTAATAAGGTACATGTTTAGAAACTCAAACAGCGTTGTATCATTAGTTTTTAAGAAGTAACTCCCTGAAACACCTGACCTGACAAGGATAGCTCTGGAAACCCAGACTAATGCATGGAAATCCAGCATGGGACTGATCAAGACCCCCTGAATATGAGTGTCAGTGAGGAGGCCTAGATAATCTATTGAGCCCATCCCGAGTATCCACACGGACTTTGGACTCCCATCCAACAATGTGAGGTGCACTCTCACCCTGAACTATTGGGGAAGGGTCTAGGCACTGCCCTATATGAAATGACAAACTATGGACAACCTCCCTGGGGAAATGAGGGGATAACGGGAGGAGGGGATGTAAAGGGAGAGGGACCTCGAACTGACTTGTGAAGCAACCTTGTTTCTTATCTAAATTTAAACTGAAAAATAAATAAATAAAAAAGAAGTCACGCATGCAGTTTCTCTCACTGTGCTGCATCGCTAGTTTTCAGGTAGTTATGCTTATAGATTCTCACACAGTATTGTATAGTTACTTATCAATAATGTACACATGTAGATTATTACACAGTGTTTTATCGTTAGTTTTCTATAAGGTACATGTATAGAATCTAACAGCTTTCTATCGTTGAAAGAGAGACAATGTTCTATAATGAACACGTGTAGATTCTCACACATTATTGTATTATTTGGTTTCATTAAGGTACATGGGTAGAAACCCACACAGTGTTGTATCCTTAGTTTTAAAGAAATTACACATGTAGTTCATCACACAGTGTTGTATTGATGGTTTTAAAGAAGCATCGCTTATAGATCCTCACACAGAGTTGTTTTGTTAGTTTTCAACAAGTTACATATTTAGTTTATCACACATTGTTATATTGATAGTTTCCAAGAATTTACAGATATAGATTCTCACAAAAGGTTATAAGGCTAGTATTGAAGAAGTGAAATGTGTAGATACTCAACAGGGTTATATCGTTAGTTTTCAATAAGTTACACATGTATTTTCTCACAGAGTGTTGTATCATAATTTTCAATATGCTACATGTGTAGATTCTCACACAGCATTGTATCGTTATTTTTCAATATGGTACAGGTGTAGATTCTCACATAGCTTTGTATCTTTAGTTTTCAAATAGTTACACGTGTAGTTTCTCACACAGTTTTGTATCATTGGTTTTCAAGAAGGTGGAAGTGTAGTTTCTCACACAGTGTTTTTTCCTTATTTTTCAAGAACTTACTCTTATAGATTCTCACAAATAATTGCCTGGTTACTTTTCAATAAGTTACAAGTGTAGATTTTCACACAGTGTTGTATTGTTTGTTTTCAAGAAAGTATGCATGTAGTTACTCACACAGTGTTGTGTGGATAGTTTCCAACATGTTACAAGTGTAGATTCTCACACTGGGTTGTATATTTAGTTTTCAATTAGTTACACGTGTAGATACCTACACAGTGTTGTATCTTTAGTTTTCAATAAGTTACACCTGTAGCGTTGTGTCGTTAGTTTTCAATAAGGTACACGTGTAGAATCTCACACATCTTTGTGTCATTAGTGATCTATAAGGTACAGGTGTAGATTCTCACACAGCATTGAATCTTTAGTTTTCAATAAGGTACACGTATAGAATCTCACACAGTGTTGTATCCTTAGTTTTATAGAAATTACAATGTAGTTCCTCACACAGTGTTGTATTGATGGTTTTAAAGAAGTATCGCTTATAGATCCTCACACAGAGTTATTTGGTTTGTTATCAACATGTTACTCATTTACTTTTCACACAGAGTTTTATCGATAGTTTCCAAGAAGTTACAGATATAGTTTCTCACACTACTTTATAATGCTAGTTTTGAAGAAGTTACATGTGTAGTTTCTCACCCAGAGTTATATCATTAGTTTTCCTTAAGTTACACATGTAATTTCTCACACAGTGTTGCATGGTTTGTTTTCAATAAGTTACAGGTGCAGATTCTCACACAGTTTTGGATCATTAGTTTTCAATAAGTTACACCTGTAGATTCTCACACGGCATTGTATCATTAGTTTTCAGTAAGGTACACGTGTAGAATCTCACACAGTCTTGTATTGTTAGTTTTCAAGAATTTATTCATGTAGTTACTCAACCAGTGTTGTATTGATTGTTTTCAAGAAGTATTGCTTATCGATTCTCACACAGAGTTGTTTTCTTAATTTTCAACACGTTATGCTTTTAGTTTCTCACACAGTTTTGTATCGACAGTTTCCAAGAAGTTACAGATATAGTTTCTCACACAAGGTTTTAAGGCTATTTTGGAATAAATTAAATGTGTGGATTCTTACACAGAGTTATATCGTTAGTTTTCCATAGGTTACACGTGTAGATGCTCACATAGTGTGATATCATTATTTTTCAATAAGTACAAGTGTAGAATCTCACACAGTGTTGTTTGGTTAGTTTTCAAGAAGTTGCACATGTAGTTTCTCACACAGTGTTGTATCGCCTGTTTTCAAGTAGTTAAACATTTATAGATTCTCACACATTGTTGTATTGTTAGTTATCAATAAGGTACATGTGGAGATTCCCACACAGCAGTGTATCATTAGTTTTTGATAAGTTGCAAGTGTTGAATCTCACACAGGGTTGTATCATGAGTTTTCAATAAGGTAAACAGGTAGATTATTACACAGCGTTGTGTCGTTAGTTTTCAATAAGGTACAAGTGTAGAATTTCACACAGCGTTTTATTGTTAGTTTTCAAGAAGTTACTCATGTAGTCCCTCACACATGTTGTATTGATGGTTTTCAAGAACTATCGCTTATAGATTCTCACACAGAATTGTTTTGTTAGTTTTCTACAAGTTACACATTTGTTTTCTCAGGTAGTGTTGTATCGATAGTTCCAAGAAGTTACAGATGTAGTTCCTCACACAAGGTTATAAGGCTAGTTTTGAAAAAGTTACATGTGTAGATTCTCTCACAGTGTTATATCGTTAGTTTTCTATAAGTTAAAAATGTAGTTTCTCACACAGTGATGTATCGTTAGTTTTCAAGAAGTTATGCTTACAGATTCTCCAACAGTATTGTATCGTTAGTTTTCATTTAGTTACACGTGTTAATTCTCACACAGTAATTCATCGTTAGTTTTCAAGAAATTACGCATGTAGTTTATCATACCGTGTTGTGTCGATAGTTTCCAAGAAGTTACACGGGTGGATTCTTAAACTGTGTTATATCATTAATTTTCAATGAGTTACACATGTAGATACTTACACAGTGTTGTATCTTTAGTTTTCAATAAGTTACACCTGTAGATTGTCACACAGATTTGTGCCATTAGTTTTCAATAAGGTACACATGTAGATTCTCACACAGCACTGTATCGTTAGTTTTCAAGAATTTATACATGTAGTTTCTCAAACAGTTTTGTATCGTTCGTTTTCAAGTAGTTACACTTATAGATTCTCACACAGTTTTGTATTGTTACTTTTCAAGGAATTGCCCATGTAGTTTCTCAAACACCTTTGCGTAGTTTGTTTCCAGTAAGGTGCAAGTGTAGAATCTCATACAACATTGTATCGTTAGTTTTCAATAAGGTACACATGTAGATTCTCACACATAGTTGTATCTTATTTTTCAATAAGGTGTCGTGTAGCATCTCACACATCGTTCTGTATTTTATTTTCAATAAGTACACATGTAGAATCGTACACAGTGTTGTGTTATTAGTTTTTAATAATTTACAACTGCAGAATCTCACAGAGCGTTGCATCGTTAGTTTACAAGAATTTATGCATGTAGTTTCTCACACAGTGTTGTATCGCTTGTTTTCAAGTAGTTAAATATATAGATTCTCAGACATTGTATCATTTGTTATCAATGAGTTACACATGTAGATTCTCACACAGCTTTGTGTCGTTAGTTTTCGATAAGGTACACGTGTTGAATATCACACAGCGTTGTTTTGTTAGTTTTCAATAAGATACACGTGTAGATTATCACACAGTGTTGTATCTTTAGTTTACAAGAAGTTAAACACATAGTTTCTCACAAAGTGTTGTTTGGTTTGTTTTTAAGAACTTACATTTACAGATTCTCACACAGGGTTGTATTGTTAGATTTCAAGAAGTTACACATGTAGTTTTTTGCACTGTGTTGCATCGTTTGTTTTCAAAAACTTAGGCATGTAGTTTCAAATACTGTGCTCTATCGGTAGTTTTCAATTAGTTACACGTGTAGATTCTCACACAGTGTTGTATGTTAATTTTCAATAAGATTCACGTGCAGATTCTCATACCGTCTTGTATTGTTAGTTTTTAAGAATTTACTAATGTAATTACTCACACAGAGTTGTTTCATTAGTTTCCTAGAAGTTATGCATGTAATTTCGAACTCAGTGTTGTATCGTTAGTTTGGAAGAAGTTATGAATATACATTCTCACACAGTGTTGTATCATTAGTTTTCAAGAACTTAAACGCATATTTTCTCACACAGTGTTGTATCATTTGTTTTCAAGAAGCTACACTTGTAGATACTCACACAGCGTTGAATTGTTAGTTTTCAAGAAGTTACACACATACTTTCTCACACAGTGTTGTATAGTCAATTTTCTATAAGATACGCTTATAGATTCTCACACAGTGTTGTATCATTACATTTCATTGAATTACGCATGAAGTTTCTCATATAGTTTGTTTTCAAGAAGTTATGCATGCAGATTATCAAACATTGTTTTACCGTTAATATTCAGTAAGTTACGGTTATACATAATAACACAGTTTTGTATTGTTTGTATTCAAGAAGTTACACATGTAGTTTATCACAGTGTGCAGTATCATTAGTTTTCAATAGGTTACACGTGTAGATTCTCACACAGGGTTGTGTCATTTGTTTTCAAGAAGATATGTATGTAGTTTCTCATAGAGTGTTCTACAGTTAATTTTCAAGAAGTTACCCATGTAGTTTGTCACACAGCATTGTGTCAATAGTTTTCAAGAAGTTACTCTTATAGAATCTCACACAGTTTTCAAGAAGTGATGCATGAAATTTCGCACACAGTGTTGTATTTTTTGTATTCAAGAAGTTACATATGTAGGTTATCATTCTGTGCAGTTTTCAACTAGTTACACGTGTAGTTTCTCACACAGTTTTGTATCGGTAATTTTCAGTAAGATGCACATGTAGATTTGTATTGTTAGGTTTCAAGTAGTTACACACTTAGTTTCTTACAGTGTTGTATCCTTTGTTTTCAAGAAGTTAGAGTTGTAGATTCCCACACAGGGTTGTGTCGTTAGTTTTCAAGAACTTATGTGTGTATTTTCTTACACAGCTTTCTATAGTTTCTTTTGAAGACGTTACACTTTTAGATTCTCACACAGTGTTGTATTGTTAGTTTTCAAGAAATTACCTATATACATTCTCAGAGAGTGTTGTATAGTTTGTTTTCAATCAGTTAACTGTATATTCTCATACTGTGATGTATCATTAGTATTAAAGCAGTTTCACATGTAGTTTGTCACACAGGGTTGTATCATTAGTTTTCAAGAAGTAAAGCATATAGATTCTCAAACAGTTGTTTTGTTAATTTTCGAGAAATTACATATGTAGGTTCTCAACCCTAACCCTAATCATAACTCAAGACTAAACCTAAACCTAACGCTAACCCTACCGTAAACCTAACCATAACCCTAACACTAACCCTAACATTAAACCTAACCCTACCAATTTGGTTACAGGTAGCTACGTATGGAGTTTTACATACAGTTTTGTACAGCTAGTTTTCAATAAGTTACACATATAGATTGTTACACAGTTTTGTATCTTTACTTTTCATGGAGTTACATATGAACTTTCTCATAGAGTTTTATATAATTTGTTTACAAGAAGTTACACATGTAGATTACAAAACAGTGTTGTACCATTAAAATTTTAAAGAAGTTACGCTGATAGATTCTAACACAGTGTTGTATCAACAGTTTTCAAGGAGTATCACTTGTAGATTCTCACACAGTATTGTATCGTTTGTTTTCAAGAACTTACACATGTAGTTTCTAACACAGTGCTGTCTCACACTGTCAAGATACACTTGAAGGTTCTCAACCCTAACCCTAACGCTAACCCAACCCTAACCCTAAACATAACCCTAACCCTACCCTAGCCCTAACCCTAATCGTACCCCAAAACCGAACCTTAACACAATTTCTAACCCTAAACCTAACACTAACCCTAACACTACCAGTTAGGTTTCAAGTAGTTATGCCTGGAGTTTTGCATAGAGTTTTATACAGTCAGTTTTCAATAAGTTACTGTTGTAGATTCTCACACAGTGCTGTATCGTTAATTTTCTATAAGATACACTTATAGAGTTTCACACAGTGTTGTATCGTTACATTTCATGGAAGTTATGAATATAGATTCTCATAAAGTGTTTTATCGTTATTGTTCAAGAAGTTAAACACGTACTTTCTCACACAGTGTTGAATGGTTTCTTTTCAAGAAGTTACACTTGTAGATTCTCAGAAAGTTTGTATCATTATTTTTGAATAAGTTACAGGTGAAGCTTCTCACACAGTGTAGTATCGTTATTTTCATTAATATACACGTGTAGATTCTCACACAGTGTTGTATCGTTATATTTCAAGAAGTTATGCATATAGTTCCTCACACAGTTTTGTATTGATGGTTTTCTAGAGGTATGGCTTAAGATTCGCATAGTGTTGTGTCGTTAGTTTTCAATAAGGTAAGCATGTAGTTTCTCACACAGAGTTGTATCAATAGTTTTCAATAAGTTACACATGAAGATACTTACACAGTGTTGTAACCTTAGTTTTCAATAAGTTACACCTGTATATTCTCACACAGCATTGCGTTGTTGGTTGTCTTCAAGGTCCACGTGTAGAATCTCACACAGCACTGTATCGTTAGTTTTCAATAAGGTACACGTGTAGAAACTCAAACAGCGTTGTATCATTAGTTTTCAAGAAGTTACACATGCAGTTTCTCTCACAGTGTGAGAGAAACTAAATATACAACACAGTGTGAGACTCTACACATGTAACTTATTGGAAAATATCCACACAATACTGAGTAACTACATGAGTAATTTCTTGAAAACTAATGATTAAACACTGTGTGAGAATCTACACTTGTAACTTATTAAAAACTAACGATATAATACTTTGTGAGAATCTGTAAGCGTAACTTCTTGAAAACTAAAGACACCACACTGTGTGAGAATCTACACGTCTATCTTCTTGAAAAATAATGATACAACACTGTGTGAGATTCTACACTTGTATCTTATTGAAAACTAATGATACAACGCTGTGTAAGAATGTATTCGTGTACCTAACTGATAACTAACGATACAATACGATGTGAGAATCTTTAAGTGTAACTACTTGAAAACTACCGATGCAACACTGTGTGAGAAACTGCATGTGTAACTTCTTGAAAACTAATGATACAATGCTGTGTGAGATTCTACATGTGTACCTTATTGAAAACAAACGATACAACACTGTTTTAGATTCTACATGTGTACCATATTGACAACTAACTAAACAACACTGTGTGAGAATCAACTATCACTTATTGAAAACTAACCATACAACACAGTTTAAGAATCTACCCGTGTAACTTCCTGGAAACTATCGACAAAACCCTTTGTGAGAAGCTACATGCATGATTTCTTGAAAACTAAGAATACAATACCGTGTGAGAATTTACAAGTGTAACTTATTGAAAACTGACAATACTACACTGTGTCAGATACTACATGTGTAACTTATGGAAAACTAACGATGTAACACTGTGTGAGAATCTACACATGTAGTTTCTTCAAAACTAGCTTATAACCTTGTGTCAGAAACCACATGTGTAACTTTTTGGAACCTAACGAAACAAATCTGTTTCAGAATCTATAAGCGTTACTTCTTGAAAAATATCAATGCAACACTTTCTGAGTAACTACATGTGTAATTTCTTGAAAACAAATGATACAATGCTGTGTGAGATTCTCCACATGTACCTTATTGAAAACTAACAATACAACGCTGTGTGAGATTTAACACATATACCTCATTAAAAACTAGCAATACAAGCGGTGAGAGAATCTACAGGTGTAACTTATTGAAATCTAAATATGCAACTCGGTGTAAATATCTACACATGTAACTTATTGACAACGAAATATAAAAGGCTGTGTGGGAATCTTCACGTGCAACATATCAAAAAACTGACCATACAGCACTGTGTGTGAATCTCCACATGTACCTTATCGAAATCTAATGATACAACTCTGTGTGAGAATCTACAGTTGTAACTTATTGTAAACTAAAGATACAACACTGTGTACGTATCTGCATGTGTAACTTATTGATAACTAAGGATACAACACAGTTTAAGAATCTACCCATGTAACTTCCTGGAAACTATCGACGAAACACTGTGTGAGAAATTCCATGCGAAATTTCATGAAAACTAACGATACAACACTGTATGATAATCTACACGTGTTACTCTTCAAAACTAACAATACAACACTGTGTGAGAATCTACATGTTACTTTATTAAAAACAAACTATATAATGCTGTTTGAGAATCTACACGTGTAACTTCTTCAAAACTAGCCTTAAAACCTTGTGTGAGGAACTACATGTGTAACTTTTTGGAAACTATCGATACAACACTGTGTGAGAAACTAAATGTGTAACTTGTTGAAAACTAACAAACAACTCTGTGTGACAATCTGTAAGAGATACTTCTTGAAAACAATCAGTACAACCCTGTGTGAGGAAGTACATGTGTAAATTCTTGAAAACTAGTGATACAACGCTTTGTGAGATTCTACACGTGTACCTTATCGAAAACTAACGACACAACAACATGTGCAAATCTACACGTGTACCTTATTGAAAACTAATGATACAATACTGTGTGAGAATATATAAGCGAGACTACCTGAAAACTAGAGCTTCCCACGGCGGGATAATGTAGAACAGGCCCTGCTTCTGGGCCTGTGTTCCAGTGGCTGGGTATCTCATGGGAACTGTACAGAGCTTCCCAACCTGGCGGGAGCCAAACATCCCATACTCCAGGACTTCTCTCCCACCAACGAAACCAGGAAACCATAGGAGCCAGGGAGACCATTGGACAACTGTTAGGGATCCAGGTGTCAGGTACAACATGCCCTGATTCTGGGCCTGTGTTCCAGTGCCTGGGGATTGCCTGGGAACTGCACAGAGTTTCCAATCCTCACGGGAGCCAAGCACCCCAAATTCCATGTTTTCTCTCCCACCAATGAGACCAGGGAACTAGCTGATCCAGAGATACCATGGGACCAGGTGTTCTGGAGGTTCCAGGAACCCGAGGAGCGAGGGAGACCAGGGGTGCAGCTGTTCTGGTGGGATCAGGTACAACAGGCCCTGATTCTGGGCCTGTGTTCCAGTGCCTGGGGATCACCTTGGGAACTGCAGAGAGCTTCCAATCCTGGCGGGAGCCAAACAATCTAGACTCCAGGACTTATCTCCCACCAATTAGACCAGGAATCCAGAAGAGATAGGGAGACCAGGAGAACAGCTGTTCCGGTGGGATCAGGTACA
>NW_024433392.1:0-46605 GCF_017639785.1 Mesocricetus auratus | reverse complement strand
ATTTGAAACGACGTTCTTAACTTGTATAAAACTAACGATACACCACTGTGTGTGAAACTACATGCTTATCATATTCAAAAATAAGGATACAACACTGTGTGAGAAACTATGTGCTTAAATTCATGAGAGTTTATCATATAACAGTGTATTAGAACTACGTGCTTTTCTTCTTCGAAACTAAGGATACAATGCTGTGTGTGAAACTATGTGCTTAACTTCATGAAATCTAACAATATAACACAATATGAGAAACTACATGCTTAACTTCATGAAAACTAACGATACAACATATTATGTAAAACTATGTGCTTAACTTTTCAAAACTAACGATACAACACTGTGTGTGAAAATATGTGCTTAACAACGTGAGAACTTACCATATAACACTATTAGAAACTACGTGCTTAATTTTTCAAAACTAACGATACAACACTGTGTGTGAAACTACATGCTTAACATCTTCACAATTACCGATACAACACTTTGTGTGAAACTTAGTGCTTAACTTTATGAGAACTTACCATATAACACTGTATCAGAAAATACGTGGTTATCATTTTCGAAACTAACGATACAACATTGTGTGTGAAACTATGTGCTTAACTTCATGAAATCTAACTATATAAGTCTATATGAGAAACTACTTACTTACCTTGATGAGAACTAACGATACAACACTGTGGGTGAAACTACATGCTGAACTTCATCAAAATAAACGACACAACACTGTGTGTGAATCTACATGCTTTACTTCTTGAAAACCAACGATTCAACACTGTGTGTGAAACTATGTGCTTAACTTCTTCAAAAGTAATGATACAACTCTGGGTGTGAAACTACATGCTTAACTTCTTCAAAACTAATGATACAAAACTGGTTTTGAAACTACATGCTTAACTTCTTTCAAACTATCGACACAAAACTGTATTTGAAACTATGTGCATAACTACATGAGTACTTACCATATAACACTCTATTAGAAACTACGTATTTAACTTCTTCCAAACTAACGATTCAACACGGTGTGTGAAACTACATGCTTAACTTCTTCGAAACTAAGGATACAACACTATGTGTGAAACTATGTGCTTAACTTCAAGGAATCTAACTATACAACACTATATGAGAAACGATACAACACTGTGTGTGACACAAAATGCTTAACTTCTTCAGAAGTAACGATATAACACTGTGTGTGAAACTACATGCTTATCTTCTTCAAAACTAACGATCCAACACTGGGTGTGAAACTACATGCTTACCTTCTTCAAAACTAACGATACAACTATGTGTGTGAAACTACATGCTTATTATCTTCAAAACTAACGATACAACACTGTGTGGTATCTATCTGCTTAAAGTCTTCAAAACTAACGATTTAATTCTGTGTGCGAAACTACATGCTTAACTTCTTCAAAACTAATGATACAACACTGGGTGTGAAAGTATATGCTTATATTTTCAAAGCTAATGACACAAAACTGTGTGAAATTACATGTTTAACTTCTTAAAACTAATGATACAAAACTGTGTGTGAAACTATTTGCTTAACTTTTACAAAACTAAGGATACAACACTGTGTGTGGAACTACGTGCTTAGCTTCATAAAATCTAACAATATAAAACTACATGAGTAACTACGTTCTTAACTTAATGAAAACTAACGATACAACACATTATGTAAAACTACGTGCTTAACTTCTTCAAAACTAACGATACAACACTGTGTGTGAAAATATGTGCTTAACTATGTTAGAACTTACCATATAACACTATTAGAAACTAAGTGTTTAACTTCTTCAAAACTAACGATACAACACTTTGTGTGAAACTATGTGCTTAACTTCATGAGAACTTACCATATAACTGTGTATTAGAAACTACATACTTACCATGATGAAAACTAACAATACAACACTGTGTGTGAAACTACATGCTTAACTGCATCAAAAATTACAAAACAACACTGTGTGTGAAACTACATGATTAACTTTTTCATAACTAACGATACAAAACTGTGTGTTAAACTACGTGCATAACTACCTGAGAACTTACCATATAACACTGTATTAGACACTACGTGCTTATCTTCTTCGAAACTTAGGATACAACACTGTGTGTGAAACTACATGCTTAACTTCCTCAAACTAATGATACAACACTGTTTGTGAAACTATGTGCTTAACATCATGAGAACTTACCATGTAACTGTGTATTAGAAAATACGTGCGTATCTTCTTCGAAACTAAGTATACAACACTGTGTGTGAAACTATGTGCTTAATTTCATGAAATCTAACTGTATAACACTATATGAGAAACTATGTACTTAACATCATGAAACCTAACGATACAACACAGTAGGTAAAACTACATGCTTAACTACTTCAAAACTAACGATACAACACTTTGTGTGAAACTACATGCTTAACTTCTTCAAAACTGATGATACAACACTTTGTGTGAAACTACATGCTTAACTTCTTCAAAACTAATGATGCAACACTGTGTTTGAAACTATGTGCTTAACTTCATGAGAACTTACCATATAAGTGTTTATTAGAAACTACGTAATTACCTTCATGAAAACTATGATACAACACAGTGTGTGAATCTACATGCTTAACTTCATCAACACTGACGACACAACACTGTGTGTGAAACTACATGCTTAATTTTTCAAAACTAACGATACAACACTGTGTGTGAAACTATGTGCTTAACTTCATGAGAACTTACCATATAACTGTTCATTAGAAACTACATAATTGTCTTCATGAAGACTAACGACAGAACACTGTGTATGAAACTAGATGCTTAAATTTTTCAAAACTAACGATACAACACGGTGTGTGAAGCTAAATGCTTTACTTCTTCAAAATTAACGATACAACACTGTGTGTGAAACTATGTGCTTAACTACATGAGAACTTACCATATAACACTGTAATAGAAAGTACGTGCTTATCATCTTCAATACGAATGATACAACACTGTGTGTGAAACTGTGTGCTTAACTTCTTGAGAACAAACCATATGACACTGTATTACAAACTACGTGCTTATCTTCTTCGAAACTAACGATACAACACCGTGTGTGAAACTATGTGCTTAACTACATGAGAACTTACCATATAACCCTGTATTAGAAACTATATGCTGAACTTGTTCAAAATAAACGATACAACACTGTGTGTGAATCTATGTGCTTAACTTCTTCAAAACTAACTATACAAAACTCAGTGTGAAACTATGTGCTTAACTTGATGAGAACTTACCATATAAAACTCTATTAGAAACTACGAGCTTATCTTCTTCGAAAATAACGATACAACACTGTGTGTAAAAGTATATGCCTAACTTCAGGAAATATAACTATATAACACTATATGATAAACTACGTACTTAACTTCATGAAAACTAACGATACAACACTGTGTGTGAAACTATGTTCTTAACTTCATGAAATCTAACTATATAACACTATATGAGAAACTACGTACTTAACTTTTGGAAACTAACTATACAACACAGTATGTAAAACTATGTGCTTAACCTCTTCAGGACTAACGATTCAACACGGTGTGTGAAACTATGTGGTTAACTTCATGAGAAGTTACCATATAACACTGTATTAGAACCTACATGCTTATCTTCTTTGAAACTAACAATACAACACTGAGTGTGAAACTATGTGCTTAAATTCATGAAATCTAACTATATAACACTATATTAGAAGCTACGTACTTAACATCATGAAAACTAATGATACAACACTGTGTGTGAAACAACATGCTTAACTTATTCAAAACTAACGATACAACACCGTGTGTGAAACTATGTGCTTAACTTCATGAGAAATTACCATATAAAACTCAATTAGAAACTACGTGCTTATATTCTTGGAAAATACCGTTACAGCACTGTGTGTGAAACTACATTCTTAACCTCTTTAAAACTAACAATACAACACTGTGTGTGAAACTACATGCTTAACATCTTCAAAACTAATGGTACAACACTGTGTGTGCAACTATGTGCTAAACTTCATGAAAAATTACCCTATAACACTGTATTAGAAACTATGTGCATATCATCTTCGAAAATAAAGATACCAAACTGTGTGTAATATTATGTGCTTATTTTTTTATAAACTAATGATACAACACTGTGTGTGAAACTATGTGCTTTACTTCATGAAATTTAACTATATAATACTATATGAGAAACTATATACTTAAATTCATGAAAACTAACGATACAACACTGTGTGTGAAACTACGTGCTTAGCTTCTTCAGACCTAACGATAAAACACTGTGTGTGAAACTATGTGATTAACTACATAAGAACTAACCATATAAAACTCTAATAGAAACTACGTGCGTAACTTTTTCAAAACTAACGATTCAACACTGTGTGTGAAACTACATTGTTAGCTTCTTCAAAACTAACGATACAACACTGTGTTTAACTATCTGCTTAACTTCATGAGAATTTACCACGTAAAGTGTATTAGAAACTAGGTGCTTATCTTCGTCGAAATTTAGGATACAACACTGTGTGTGAAACTATGTGCTTAACTCCTTTAAAACTAAAGGTACTCACTGTGAGTGAAACTATGTGCTTAACATCAGGAGAACTTACCACATAACACTGTATTAGAAACTAAGTACTTATCTTCTTCGAAACTAACGATAAAACACTGTGTGTGAAACTATGGACTTAACTTCATGAAGTATAACTATATAGCACTATAAGAGAAACTACGTACTTAACTTCATGAAAACTAACTATACAACACAGTATGTAAAACTACTTGCGTAACCTCTTCAAAACTAACGATACAACACTGTGTGTGAAACTATGTGCTTAACTTCATGAGACCTTACCATTTAACACTGTATTAGACACTACGCGCTAATCATCTTTGAAACTAAATATAAAATACTGTTTGTGATCCTATGTGCTTTACTTCATGAAATCTAACTATATAACAATATATGAGAAACTATGTAGTTAACTTCATGAAAACTAACAATACAACACTGTGTGTGAAACTATGTGCTTAACTTCATGAAATCAAACTATATAACACTATATGAGAAACTAAGTACTTATCTTCATGAAAACTAACGATAGAACACTGTGTGTGAAATTATGTGATTAACTACATGAGAACTTACCATATAACACTGTATTAGAAACTACGTGCTTATCTTCTTCGAAAATAACGATACAACACTGTGTGTGAAAATATGTGCTTAACTTCAAGAAATCTAACTATATATATAACACTATATGAGAAACTTCGTACTTTACTTCATGAAAACTAACGATACAACACTGTGTGTGAAACTACATGCTTCACTTCTTCAAAACTAACGATACAACACGGTGTGTGAAACTACATGCTTAACTTCTTCAAAACTAACGATACAACACTGTGTGTGAAACAATGTGCTTAACTTATTGAGACCTTACCATATAAAACTGTATTAGAAACTGCGTGGTTATCTTCTTCGAAACTAACGATACAACACTGCGTGTAAAATTATGTGCTTAACTTCATGAAATCTAACTATATAACTCTATATGGGAAACTACGTATTTTCCTTCATGACAATTATTGATACAGCACTGTGTGTGAAACCAAATCCATAACTTCTCCAAAACTAACAACACAACACTGTGTGTGAAACTATGTGCTTAACCTCAGGAGAACTTACAATATAACTTTTTTTTGTAAACTACGTGCTTATCTTCTTCGAAACTACGGATTCAACACTGCGTGTGAAATTATGTGCTTAACATCTCCAAAACTACTATACAACACTGTGTGTGAAACTACATGCTTGACTTCCTCAAAACTAATGAAACAACACTATGTGTGAAACTACATGCTTAACTTCTTCAAAACTAATGATACAAAACTGTGTGTGAAACTAGATGGTTAACATCTTCAAAACTATACAACACTGTGTGTGAAACTATGTGCTTAACTTCATGAAAACTAACTATATAGCACAATATGAGAAACTACATACTTAACTTCATGAAAAGTAACTATACAACACAGTATGTAAACTTGTACTTAACCTCTTCAAAACTATCGATACAACACTGTGTGTGAAACTACATGCTTAACTTCTTCAAAACTAACGATACAACACTGTGTGTGAAACTACATGCTTAATTTCTTCAAAACTAACGATACAACACTGTGTGTGAAAAGATGTTCTTAACTTCATGTAAAATTACCATATAACACTGTATTAGAAACTAAGTGAATATCTTCTTCGAAAATAAAGATACAACACTGTGTGTGAAACTATGTGCTTAATTCATGAAATCTAACTATATAATACTATAAGATAATCGATGTACTTAACATCATGAAAACTAACGATACAACACTGTGTGTGAAACTACATGCTTACCTTCTTCAAAACTAACGATACAACATCGTTTGAGAAACTATGTGCTTAACTATGAGAACTTACTATATAACACTGTGTTAGAAGTACGTGCTTAACTTCTTCTAAACTAACGAAACAACACTGTGTGTGAAACTATGTGCTTAACTTCTTCAAAACTAACGATACAACACTGTGTGTGAAACTATATGCTTAACTTCATGAGAACTTACCATATAACATTTTATTAGAAACTACGTGCTTATCAACCTCGAAACTAGCGATACAACACTGTTTGTGAAATTATGTGCTTAAGTTCATGAAATCTAAATATATAACACTATATGAGAAACTATGTACTTAACTTTATGGAACTGACGATACAACACTCTGTGTGAATCTATCTGCTTATCTTCATGAAATCTAACTTTATAACACTGTATGAAAAACTACGTACTTATCTTCATGAAAACTAACGATAGAACACTGTATGTGAAACTACACGCTTAACTTCTTCAGACCTTACCATAAAACACTGTGTGTGAAACAATGTGATTAACTCATGAGAACTAACCATAAAAAACTGTATTAGAAACTACATGCTTAACTTCTTCAAAACTAATGACATACACAGTGTGTGAAACTACATGCTTAACTTCTTCAAAACTAACTATACAACACTGCGTGTGAAACTATGTGCTTAATTTCATGAGAACTTACCATATAACACTGTATTAGAAACAATGTGCTTATCTTCGTCGAAACTAAGGATACAACACTGTGTGTGAAACTATGTGCTTAACTTGTTCAAAAATAACGAAGCAACACTGTGTGTGAAACAACATGCTTCACTTATTCAAAACTAATGATACAACACCGTGTGTGTAACTATGTACTTAACTACATGAGAACTTACCATATAACACTGTATTAGAAACTACGTGCTTAAGTTCTTCAAAAATAACACTGTTTGTGAACCTATGTGCTTTACTTCATGAAATCTAACTATATAACACTATATGAGAAACTATGTACTTAACTTCATGAAAACTAACAATACAACACTGTGTGTGAAACTATGTGCTTAACTTCATGAAGTCTAACGATATAACACTATATGAGAAACTACGTACTTATCTTCATGAAAACTAACGATAAAACACTGTGTGTGAAACTACATGCTTACATTCTTCAGAACTAACGATAAAACACTGTGTGTGAAACTATGTGATTAACTACATGAGAACTTACCATATAACACTGTATTTGAAACTACGTATTTATCAACTTCGAAACTAACGATACAACTCTGCGTGTGAAGCTATGTGCTTAACTTCATGAAATCTAACTATATAACTCTTTATGAGGAACTAAGTACTTAACTTCATGAAAACTAACGATACAACACTGTGTGTGAAACTATATGCTTAAATTCATGAAATCTAACTATATAACACTATATGAGAAACTTTGTACATAACTTCATGAAAACTGTCTATACAACACAGTATGTAAAACAACGTGCCTAAACTCTTCAGGAATAATGATACAACACTGTGTGTGAAACTATGTGCTTAACTACATGAGAACTTACCATACAACACTGTATTAGAAACTACGTGCTTAACTTCTTCAAAACTAATGATACAACACTGGGTGTGAAACTTCATGCTTTACTTCTTCAAAATTAACGATACAACACTGTGTGTGAAACTATGTGCTTAACTTCATGAAATCTAACTATATAAATCTATATGAGGAACTATGAACTTAACATCATGAAAACTAACGATAAAACACTGTGTGTGAAACTACATGCTTACCCTCTTCAAGACTAACGATACAAAACTGTGTGTGAAACTATGTCCTTAACTACATGAGAACTTACCGTTTAACACTGTATTAGAAACTACGTGCTTATCTTCTTCGAAAATAACGATACAACACTGTATGTGAAAATATGTGCTTAACTTCAAGAAATCTAACAATATATATAACACTATACGAGAAACTTCGTACTTAACTTCATGAAAACTAACGATACAACACTGTGTGTGAAACTACATGCTTAACTTCTTCAAAACTAACGATACAAATGTGAGTGAAAATATGTGCTTAACTTATTGAGACCTTACCATATAACACTGTATTAGAAACTGCGTGGTTATCTTCTTCGAAACTAACGATACAACACTGTGTGTGAAATTATGTGCTTCATTTCATGAAATCTAACTATATAACTCTATATGAGAAACTACGTATTTACCTTCATGACACCTATCGATACAACACTGTGTGTGAAACCACATGCATAACTTCTTCAAAACTAACGATACAAAAGTGTGTGAAACTATGTGCTTAACCTCTTGAGAACTTACCATACAACGCTGTTTTAGAAACTACGTGCTTATCTTCTTTAAAAATAAGGATACAACACTGCGTGTGAAATTATGTGCCTAACATCTCCAAAATTACGATACAACACTGTGTGTGAATCTATGTGCTTATCTTCATGAAATCTGACTGTGTAACACTGTATGAAAAACTACGTACTTATCTTCATGAAAACTAACAATAGAACACTGTATGTGAAACTACACGCTTAAATTCTTAAGACCTTACCATAAAACACTGTGCGTGAAACCATGTGATTAACTACATGAGATCTAACCATGTAAAACTGTATTAGAAACTACGTGATTAACTTCTTCAAAACTAAGGATCCAACACTGTGTGTGAAACAATGTGCTTAACTTCATGAGAATTTACCATATAACAGTGTAGTAGACTCTACGTGCTTTTCTTCTTCGAAACTAACGATACAACACTGTGTGTGAAACTACATGTTTTACTTCTTCAAAACTAACGATACAAAACTGTGTGTGAAACTACATGCTTAACTTCTTCAAAAACCTCCGATACAACACTGAGTGTGAAACTATGTGCTTAACTTCATGAGAACTTACCATATAACACTGTATTATAAACTACATGGTTACTTTCTTCAAAAATAACGATACAACACTGTGTGTGAAACTACATGCTTAACTTCCTCAAAACTAATGATACAACACTGTGTGTGAAACTATGTGCTTAACTACATGAGAACTTACCATAAACCACTGTATTTGAACCTACGTGCTTAACTTGTTCAAAACTAACTATACAACACTGTGTGTGAAACTATGTGCTTAACTACATGAGAACTTACCATAAACCACTGTATTTGAACCTACGTGCTTAACTTGTTCAAAACTAACTATACAACACTGTGTGTGAAACTACATGCTTAACTTCCTCAAAACTAACAATACAACACTTTTGTGAAACTATGTGCTTAACTTCATGAAAACTGACCATATAACACTGTATTAGAAACTACGTGCTTATCTTCTTCAAAACTATCGATACAACACTGTGTGTGAAACTATGTGCATAACAACAAGAGAACTTACCATATAACACTGTATCAGAAACAACGTGCTTAACTTCTTCAAAATTAATGATACAAAATTGTGATTGAAACTACATGCTTAATTTCTTAAAACTAACGATACAACACTGTGTGAGAAAGTATGTGCTTAACTTGTTCAAAAATAACGAAGCAACACTGTGTGTGCAACTACATGCTTCACTTATTCAAAACTAATGAAACAACACCGTGTGTGAAACTATGTACTTAACTACATGAGAAATTACCATATAACACTGTATTAGAAACTACGAGCCAATCATCTTTGACACTAAAGATAAAATACTGTTTATGAACCTATGTGCATTCCTTCATGAAATCTATCTATATAACACTATATGAGGAGCTATGTACTTAACTTCTTCAAAACTAACGATACAATACTTTTGTGAAACTATGTGCTTATCTTCATGAGAACTAACCATATAATACTCTATTAGAAACTACGTGCTTATCTTCTTCAAAACTATAGATACTACACTGTGTGTGAAACTATGTACATAGCAAATGAGAACTTACCATATAATACTCTATTAGATTCTAAGTACTTAACTTCTTCAAAACTAACGAACCAACACTGTGTGTGAAACTACATGCTTCTCTTCTTCAAAACTAACGATACAAAACTGTGATTGAAACTAAATGCTTAACTTCTTAAAACAAACGATACAACACTGTTTGTTTGTTTGTTTGTTTAACTATGTGCTTAACTTCATGAGAACTTACCATATAACACTGTATTAGAAACTACGTGCTTATCTTCTTCGAAACTAACGATACAACACTGTGTGTGAAACTATGTGCTTAACTTCATGAAATTTAACTATATAACACTCTATGAGAAACTACATACGTAACTTCATGAAAACTAATGATACAAAACTGTGTGTGAAAATACATGCTTAACTTCTTCAATACTAACGATACAACACCGTGTTTGAAATTACATGCTTAACTACTTCAAAACTAACGATACAACACTGTGTGTGAAACTATGTGCATAACTACATGTGAACTTACCATATAACACTCTATTAGAAACTACACATTTAACTTCTTCAAAACTACCGATACAACACTGTGTGTGATGCTATGTGCTTGACTTCATTAGAACTTACCATATAACACTGTGTTAGAAACTACGTGGTTATCTTCTTCGAAACTAACGATACAACACTGTGTGTGAAACTATGTGCTTAACTTCATGAGAACGTACCATATAACTCTGTATTAGAAACTACGTATTTACATTCATGAAAACTAACGATCCAACACTGTGGGTGAAACTACATTCTTAACTTCATCAAAATTAACGACACAACCCTGTGTGGGAACTACATGCTTAAGTTTTTCAAAACTAACGATACAACACTGTGTGTGAAATTAAATGCTTAACTTCTTCAAAAATAACGTTACAACACTGTGTGTGAAACCATGTGCTTAACTACATGAGAACTTACCATATAACACAGTATTAGAAAACGTGCTTAACTTCTTCAAAACTAACGATACAACACTGTATGTGAAACTATGTGCTTGACTGCATGAGAACTTACGATATAACACTGTATTAGAAACTACGTGCTTAACTTCTTCATAACTAACGATACAACATTGTCTGTGAAACTACGTGCTTATCTTCTTGGAGACTAACGATACAACACTGTCTTTGAAAATATGTGCTTAACTTCATGAAATAAAACTACATAACACTATATGAGAAACTACGTGCTTAACTACATGAAAACTAACGATACAACACTGTTTGTGAAACTATGTGCATAGCTACATGAAATGTAATTATATAATAATATATGAGAAACTACATACTTAACTTCAAGAAAACTAACGATAGAACATTGTTTGTGAAACTACATGCTTAACGTCTTCAGCACTAACGTTAAAACACTGTGAGTGAAACTATGTGCATAACTACATGAAAACTTACCATATAACACTGTATCAGAAACAACCTGCTTAACTTCTTCAAAACTAACTATACAACACTGTGTGTGAAACTACATGCTTAACTTCTTCAAAACTAACTATACAAAACTGTTTGTGAAACTACGTGCTTATCTTCTTCAAAACTAACGATACAACACTATGTGTGAAACTATGTGCATAACTATATGACAACTTACCATATAACACTGTATTATAAACTACGTGCTTAACTTCTTCAAAACTAATGATACAACCCTGTGTGTAAAATTATATGTTTAACTTCATGAAATTAACTATATAACACTTTATGAGAAACTAAGAATTTAACTTCATGAAAACTAACGATACAACACGGTATGTGAAATTACATGCTTAACTTCTAAAAAAACTAACGATAAAACACTGTGTCTGAAACTATGTGATTAACTACATGAGAACTTACCATATAACACTCTATTAGAAAATACATGCTTAACTTCTTCAAAACTAACGATACAAAACCGAGTGTGAAACTATGTGCTTAACTGAATGAGAACTTACCATATAACATTTTATTTGAAACTACATGCTTCTTCAAAAATAACGATACAACACTGTGTGTGAAACTATGTGCTCAACTACATGAGAACTTACCATATAACACTCTATTAGAAAATATATACTCAACTTCTTCAGAACTAACGATACAACACTGTGTGTGAAACTACATTCTGAACTTCTTCAAAGCTAATGATACAAAACAGTGTGTGAAACTGCATGCTTATCTGATTCAAAACTAATGATGCAAAACTGTGTGTGAAACTATGTGCTTAACTTTAGGAAATCTTACCACATAACACTGTATTAGCAACCACGTGCATATATTCTTCGAAAATAAAGTTACCACACTGTGTGTGAAACTATGTGCTTAAATTCATGAAATCTAACTATATAACACTATATGAGAAACTAAGTACTTAATTTCATGAAAACTAACGATACAACACTGTGTGAAACTACATGCTTAACTTCTTCAATACTAATGATACAACACTGTGTGTGAAACTACATGCTTCACTTCTTCAAAACTAACGATACAACACCGTGTGTCAAACTATGTGCTTAACTTCATGAGAAATTACCATATAACAGTGCATTAAATACTAGGTGCTTTTCTTCTTCGAAACTAAGGATATTACAATGTGTGTGAAACTATGTCTTTATTTCATGAAATCTAAATATATAACACAATATGAGAATCTACGTACTTAACTTCATGAAAACTAACTATACAACACAGTATGTAAAACTATGTGCTTATCTTCTGCAAAACTAACGATACAACACGGTGTGTGAAACTACATGCTTACCATCTTCAAAACTAGAGATACAACACTGTGTGTGAAACTATGTGCAT
The DNA here is from genome assembly GCF_017639785.1 of Mesocricetus auratus. Classification (NCBI taxonomy): domain Eukaryota; kingdom Metazoa; phylum Chordata; class Mammalia; order Rodentia; family Cricetidae; genus Mesocricetus; species Mesocricetus auratus. Next base: position 33,377 of record NW_024433392.1, on the reverse strand, counting down.
AACTACATGAGAACTTACCATATAACACTCTATGAGACACTACGTACTTATCTTCTTCGAAACTAATGATACAACACGGTGTGTGAAACTACATGCTTCACGTCTTCAAAACTAATGAAACAACACCATGTGTGAAACTATGTGCTTAACTTCATGAAATCTAACTATACAACACCATACGAGAAACTACATACTTAACTTCATGAAAACTAACAATATAACACTGTGTGGGAAACTACGTGCTTAACTACTTCAAAACTAATGATAAAACACTGTGTTTGAAACTACATGCTTAACTTCTTCAAAACTAACGATACAACACTTTATGTGAAACTACATGCTTCACTTCTTCAAACTAACGAAACAACACCGTGTGTGAAACAAAGTGCTTAACTACATGAGAACTTACCATATAAGACTGTATTAGAAAATACGAGCTTAACTTCTTCAAAATTAATGATACAACACTCTGTGTGAAGCTATGTGCTGAAATACATGAGAACTTACCATATAACACTGTATTAGAAACTACGTGCTTAACATCTTCAAACTAACGATACAACTCTATGTGGGAAACTACATGCTTAACTTCTTCAACACTAACGATACAACACTGTGTTTGAAACTATGTGCATAACAACAAGAGAACTTACCATATAACACTCTATGAGAAACTACGTACTTATCTTCTTAAAAACTAATGATACAACACGGTGTGTGAAACTACGTGCTTAACTTCTTCAAAACTAACGATACAACGCTGTGTGTTAAACTATGTAATTAACTACATGAAAACTTACCATATAACACTGTGGTAGAAACTACATGCTTAACTTCTTCAAAACTAACGATACAACACCGTGTGTGCAACTATGTGCTTAATTACATGAGACCTTACCATATAACATTGTATTAGACACGATGTGCTTAACTTCTTCAAAACAAACGATACAACACTGTGTGTGAAACTGTGTGCTTAACTACATGAGAACTTACCATATAACACAGTATTAGAAACTATGTGCTTAACTTCTTCAAAACTAACGATACAAGACGGTGTGTGAAACTACATGCTTAATTTCCTCAAAAATGAAATGAAACAAAACTGTGTGTGAAACTACATGCTTCTCTTCTTCAAAACTAATGATACAACACTGTGTGTGAAACTATGTGCAAAACTATATGAGAACTTACCATATAACACTCTTTGAGATACTACGTACTTATCTTAATCAAAACTAATGATACAACACTTTGTGTGAAATTACATGCTTATCTTCTTCAAAACTAACTTTACAACACTGTGTGAAACTATGTGCTTAACTTCATTAAATCTTACCATATAATACTGTATTACAAATTACATGCATATATTCTACGAAAATAAAGATACGATACTGTGTGTCAAACTATGTGCTTAACTTCATGAAATCTAACTATATAACACTATATGAGAAACTACGTACTTAACTTCTTCAAAACTAACGATACAACAAGGTGTGTGAAACTATGTGCTTAGCAACATGAGAACTTACCATATATCATTGTATTAGAAACTACGTGCTTAACTTCTTCAAAACTAACACAACACTGTGTGTCAAACTTTGTGCTTAACCACTTGAGACCTTACCATATAACACTCTGTAAGAAACTTCGTACTTAACTTCCTCAAAACTAATGATACAACACGGTGTGTGAAATTACATGCTTAACTTCTTCAAAGCTAATGATATAAAACAGTGTGTGAAACTACATGCTTATCTTCTTCAAAACTAACGATACAACACTGTGTGTGAAACTATGTGCTTAACTTTAGGAAATCTTACCATATAACACTGTATTAGAAACTAGGTGCATATATTCTTCGAAAATAAAGATACCACAATGTGTGTGAAACTTTGCTTAACTTCATGAAATCTAACTATATAACACTATATGAGAAACTACGTACTTAACTTCAAGAAAACTAACGATACAACACTGTGTGTGAAACTACATGCTTAACTTATTCAAAACTAATGATACAACACTGTGTGTGAAACTACATGCTTAACTTCTTCAAAACAAACGATACAACACTGTGTGTGAAACTACATGCTTAACGTCATCAAAAGTAAAAATACAACACTGTCTGTGAAACTATGTGCTTAACTACATGAGAACTTACCATATAACACTCTATGAGAAACTACGTACTTATCTTCTTCAAAACTAACGATACAACACGGTGTGTGGAAATACAGGCTTAACTTCTTCAAAAGTAACGATACAACACTGTGTGTGAAACTATGTGCATAACTACATGAGAACTTACTGTTAAGAGAAGCTTTTTCTTTGCTAGCCGCTTTGGTTTATCCCCGCCAGTAGCCTGGGCTCTGCTGCTTTGTAGTCCCCAAATAAACACACAGGAGGCTATATTAATTATGAAGCTGTTGGCCTTGCTTGTCTCTTACTGGCTAGCTCTGCTTTAAGTAATTACCCCATAATTGTTAATCTAAGTATTTCTCTTACCGGAGAATGGCTCCAGCCTTCCTACCCCCATGGCATTACATCTTGACTCTCTTGTGTTTCCCCTTCCCAGAATCCTCCTCGACTCCTAGTCCCTCCTATCTAGGTTTTCTATTGGCCAGACAGTACTTTATTGACAAGTGCACAGGCAAATAACAGGACTTCCCCAACATCTCCTCTTTTCTGTTTAAACAAAAGAAAGGTCTTAATTTTAACATAGTCAAATTGTATATGACAGAACAGTTATCAAGTAAGAACATAGTTACAATATTTTAGCAAGATTTAAAGAAAATATCATCCATCCCATCCTTGTGAGTCCAAAGTCCTATATGTAGCTTATCTTTTATCATAACTAAGGAAAACTATAATTATAAGTATGTGTCTTCAACTCCATCAAAGACCACAGAAGGATAATATATAAACACTAGGATTGACAGAGACATCTTACTGCCTGGACAGTCACCCGAATTTCCTCTGTAACGTTGGGGCATCCATCTTCAGCCCATAGGCCACAATGTGTCTGGAACACTTCTCAGCAAAGCAGGAAATTTCAAACTGTCCATCTGCGTTGGCAGTCTGTCAGTCATTTTTCTTTGTCCTGCAGAAAGTCTCGTAGACTCTTCATCAAGCAGGAACCCTGTAAGACTGAGTTCAGTAGTCACTTTCCTGTGGGTCCTGCATGTCCAGATGATACAACAACAGTCAAACAATCTAGGCAAGAGCAGTTTCTTGCCCAAATGGCTAATCTTGCCATGTTGAAAGCAAACTCCATAACAAGTTTCTTGGATGCCTACCTTCCTCTCATACATAATTGGTGCTGCCAGGAGCAGACATTTCTCATTGCCAAGACAAACCCTAAACCATTTTAAATGCCAAGGTCTTTGAGAGGTTTGAAGACTGTCCATCTCAAATATATATCTGTATATCTAGAAACCTAACTTATGTATCTAGAAATTCTATTATAATTAACTATCTATAGTCTGTATTCAATTATGCATTACGTTGTAAAAGATCAGTATAAGCACAATACTTAATCAAGAGGAGAAATATAAGCATCACAAAATTGACCTTGATTTTGTCTCAATAAATGAAAAACAATACCCATACCATAATTCCCCTTTTTACCATTAAAAAAGATTGGCTGTGATCACTAGCCAATTATAAACAATCCCATTTAAATGAAAACAAAGATTTATAACCAAGATGGGAATTGGGACGTCGCTCATTCCAAACTGCTTCCTGCTGGAAGGGGGCGCTGTTCATACCATGGGGATCATGACAAAACTCAGAAACCTGTATAAGTCCTTATTTTCGTGGTCTGTAAAGCTGCATCATCTTAGCTGTCTCAATTGTTGGAACACCTGGTCCACTGCTTCCGGGGGTCTTGGTTCGTGAAACCACAGAAGCCTGGAAGAAATCTTCAGCTTTTCATTTTCTGTAGAAACATAAATAAAAACTCCTTTTCCGAGTAACATATCCTTATGCTTAAATTTTGAAGTCAAGGTATTTTCAAAAGATATAAGTTGTATTAATTTAGCAGCATTTATAAGCAAGTGTACTTTAGTATCAGTTCCTTCCTGAGCAAGCAAAAAACTGAAAAACATAATAGCGTACAGTATCCAGACTCTCTGTGTATTTTCCATCTTTACGTGGCTTATTTATTTATCTATTATTACTTTATTTATTTTACTTTTAGTTATTTTTCTTTGAGACAGGATTTCTCTTTGGAAATCCGCCTGCCTCTGCCTCTGGAGTAAATCCTACCGGTGTGTGCCACCACAACGCCGGCTTTTTTTTATTTATTTACCACTTTGTCGTTTCATTTTCTCTCTCAATCTCATGTATATTTTTAAACACACTGTAAACCTTTAGAGGTTTTGTTCATCCAAGTCTGACTTTACTGTAAATCTTTATGTTTTTCTGGCCATGTGTCTTATCTGTTAAAACCGCGGCCGTTTTAAACTGCGTTTTTTTCCAAGATGGCGGGCGTAAGCGTGATTCCAGCTTACTGCCTCAGTCCATGTTGACATCCAGCAAAAGCTGCCACTTCCAGCTGTATGTACACACCTTTCAATCATTACCAGAGTCTCTTAAAACAACCTTGCTGGCTTTTTTTTTTTTAATGCCGAGTCAGGAAGACTCCGGTAAGCGAGCCATGTGAATCTAGGCTTGTCGCTAGCAAAACACCTGAGAAAAATGCTGCTATCAAAAATCTGTGCTTCTCTCCGTTCTTCTGTTTCTAAAATTGCTTTAAAGATTTGTTGTTTTGCGTGGAAATTCAATCCCACTCCTGATCACCATTTTGTTAAGAGAAGCTTTTTCTTTGCTAGCCGCTTTGGTTTATCACCCGCCAGTAGCCTGGGCTCTGCCACTTTGTAGTCCCCAAATAAACACACAGGAGGCTATATTAATTATGAAGCTGTTGGCCTTGCTTGTCTCTGACTGGCTAGCTCTGCTTTAAGTAATTACCCCATAATTGTTAATCTAAGTATTTCTCTTACCGGAGAATGGCTCCAGCCTTCCTACCCCCATGGCATTACATCTTGACTCTCTTGTGTTTCCCCTTCCCAGAATCCTCCTCGACTCCTAGTCCCTCCTATCTAGGTTTTCTATTGGCCAGACAGTACTTTATTAACAAGTGCACAGGCAAATAACAGGACTTCCCCAACAAATTACCCTATAAAACTCTATGAGAAACTACGTACTTACCTTCTTCAAAACTAACGATACAACACGGTGTGTGAAATTATGTGTTTAACTACATGAGAACTGGCCATATATCATTGTATTAGAAACTGCATGCTTAACTTCTTCAAAACCAACGAAAAACACTGTGTGTGAAATTATGTGCTTAACTACATGAGACCTTACCATATAACACACTATAATAAACTACATACTTAACTTCTTCAAAACTAACGATACAACACGGTGTGTGAAACTACATGCTTAATTTCTTCAAAAATCAAATGATACAAATCTGTGTGTGAAACTACATGCTTACCTTCTTCAAATCTAACGATACAACACTGTGTGAAACTATATGCTTAACTTCATTAAATCTTACCATATAACACTATATTAGAAACTACGTACTTAACTTGGTCAAAACAAAGGAGAAAACATGGTGTGTGAAACTACATGCTAAACTTCTTCAAAACGAACAATACAACACTGTGTGTGAAACTATGTGCTTAACTTCATGAAATCTTACCATATAATCCTGTATTTCAAACTACGTGAATATATTCTTTGAAAATAAAGATACGACACTGTGTGTCAAACTATGTGCTTACCTTCATGAAATCTAACTATATAACACTATATAAGAAACTACGAACTTAACTTCGTGAAAACTAACGATACAAACTGTGTGTGAAACTACATGCTTAACTTCTTCAAAATTAACGATACAACACTGTGTGTGAAAATACATACTTAACTTCTTCAAAACTAACGATACAACACGGTGTGTGAAACTATGTGCTTAACTACATGAGAACTTACCATATAACACTCTATTAGAAACTAAGCACTTAGATTCTTCAAAACAAACGATACAACACTGATTGTGGAACTACATGCTTAACTTCTCTAAAAAAATAACGATACAATACTGTGTGTGAACCTCTGTGCTTAACTACATGAGAGCATATCATATCACACTGTATTAGAAACTACGTGCTTAATTTTTCAAAACTAACGATACAATTCTGTGTGTGAAACTACATGCTTAATTTCTTCAAAAATAACGATACAACACTGTGTGTGAAAATATGTGCTTAACTCATGAGAACTTACCATATAAAACTGTATTAGAAACAACGTGCTTTTCTTCTTCGAAACTAAGGATACAACTCAGTGTGTGAAACTACGCGCTTAACTACATGAGAACTTATCATATAACACTCTATTAGAAATTACGTACTTAACTAGGTCAAAACTAATGAGAAAACATGTTGTGTGAAACTACATGCTTAACTTGTTCTAAACTAATGATACAAAATTGTGTGTAAAACTATGTGCTTAACTTCATGAAATATACCATATAATACTGTATTAGAAACTACGTGCATATATTCTTCGAAAATAAAGATATGACTCTGTGTGTCAAACTATGTGCTTAACTTCATGAAATCTAACTATATAACACTATATGAGAAACTACGAACTTAACTTCATGAAAACTAACGATACAACACTGTGTGTGAAACTACATGCTTAACTTCTTCAAAACTAATGATACAACACTGTGTGTGAAAATACATGCTTAACTTCTTCAAAACTAAAGATACAACACTGTGTGTGAAACTACATGCTTCACTTCTTCACACTAACGATACAACACCTTATGTGAAAGTATGTGCTTAACTCCATGAGAACTTACCATATAACATTGTTTTAGAAACTACGTGCTTAACTTCGTCAAAAATAATGATACAACACTGTGTGTGAAACTATGTACTTAACTAAATGAGAACTTATCATATAACACTGTATTAGAAACTACGTACTTAACATCTTCTAAACTAACGATACAACTCTGATTGTGAAACTACATGCTTAACATCTTCAAAAATAACGATACAATACTGTGTGTGAAACTCTGTGCTTAACTACATGAGAACATACCATATAACACAGTATTAGAAACATATCCTTAACATCTTCAAAACTATCGATACAACACTGTGTGTGAAACTACATGCATAATTTCTTCAAAAATAACGATACAACACTGTGTGTGAAACTATGAACTTAACTTTGAGACTTAACATATAAAACGGTATGAGAAACAACGTGCTTATCGTCTTAGAAAACAAGGATACAACACTGTGTGTGAAACTATGTGCTAACTACATGAGAACTTACAATATAACACTCTATTTGAAAATACGTACTTAACTTGGTCAAAACTAACGAAAAAACATGGTGTGTGAAACTACATGCTTAACTTCTTCAATACTAATGATACAAATCTGTGTTTGAAACTACATGCTTATTTTCTTCATAACTAACAATACAACACTTTTTATGAAACTACATACTTAACTTCATGAAAACTAACGATATAAGACTGTGTGTGAAACTACATGCTTAACCTATTCAAAACTAACGATTCAACACTGTGTGTGAAACTATGTGCATAACTACATGAGAACTTACCATATAACGCTCTATGAGAAACTACGTACTTATGTTCTTCGAAACTAATGATACAACACGGTGTGTGAAACTACATGCTTCACTTCTTCAAAACTAATGAAACAACACCATGTGTGAAACTATGTGCTTAACTTCATGAAATCTAACTATACAACACCATATGAGAAACTACATACTTAACTTCATGAAAACTAACGATATAACACGGTGTGGGAAACTACATGCTTAACTACTTCAAAACTAATGATATAACACTGTGTTTGAAACTACATGCTTAACTTCTTCAAAACTAACGAAACAACACCGTGTGTGAAACTATGTTCTTAACTACATGAGAACTTACTATATAATACTGTATTAGAAAATACGAGCTTTACTTCTTCAAAACTAATGATACAACACTCTGTGTGAATCTATGTGCTTAAACACATGAGAACTTACCATATAACACTGTATTAGAAACTACGTAGCTTAACATCTTCAAACTAACGATACATCTCTGCGTGGGAAACTACATGCTTAACTTCTTCAACACTAACGATACAACACTGTGTTTGAAACTATGTGCATAACAACAAGAGAACTTACCATATAACACTCTATGAGAAACTACGTACTTATCTTCTTCAAACCTAACCATACAACACGCTGTGTGAAACTACATGCTTAACTTCTTCAAAACTAACGATACAACACTCTATGTGAAACTGTGTGCTTAACATACATGAGAACTTACCATATAACACTGTATTAGAAACTACGTGCTTAACTTCTTCAAAACTAGCGATACAACACTGTGTGTGAAACTACATGCTTAATTTCTTAAAACTGAAATGAAACAAAACTTTGTGTGAAACTACATGCTTATCTTCTTCAAAACTAATGATACAACACTGTATGTAGAAACTACATGCTTAACCTCTTCAAAACTAATGATACAAAACTGTGTGTGAAACTACATGCTTAACTTCTTCAAAACTAACGATACAACACTGTGTGTGAAACTATGTGCTTAACTACATAAGAACTATACCATATAACACTTTATTAGAAACTACGTCCTTAACTTCTCAAAACTAACGATACAACACTGTGTGTGAAACTACATGCATAATTTCTTCAAAAATAGCGATACAACACTGTGTTTGAAACTATGTATTTAACTTTGAGACTTACCATATAAAACTGTATTAGAAACAACGTGCTTATCGTGTTAGAAACTAAGGATACAACACTGTGTGTGAAACTATGAGCTAACTACATATGAACTTACCATATAACACTCTATTTGAAACTACGTACTTAACTTGGTCAAAACTAACGAAAAAACATGGTGTGTGAAACTACATGCTTAACTTCTTCAAAACTAATGATAAAAAACTGTGTGTGAAACTACATGCTTATCTTCTTCATAACTAACAATACAACACTGTGTGTGAAACTACATACTTATCTTCATGAATACTAACGATATAACACTGTGTTTGAAACTACATGCTTAACTTCTTCAAAACTAAAGATACAACACTGTTTGTGAATCTACATGCTTCACTTCTTCACAACTAACGAAACAACACCGTGTGTGAAACTATGTGCTTAACTACATGAGAACTCACCGTATAACACTGTATTAGAAACTATGTGATTAACTTCTTCAAAACTAACGATACAACAAGTTGTGTGAAATTACATGCTTAACTTCTTCAAAAATGAAATGATACAAATCTGTGTGTGAAACTACATGCTTATCTTATTCAAATCTAACGATACAACACTGTGTGAACCTATGTGCCTAACTTCATTCAATCTTACTCTTTAACACTGTATTAGAAACTACGTGCATATATTCTTCGAAAATAAAGATAACACACTGTGAGTGGGACTATGTGCTTAACTTCATGTAATCTAACTATATAACACCATATGAGAAACAACATACTTAACTACATGAAAACTAACGATACAACACTGTGTGTGAAAATACATGCGTAACTTCTTTAAAACTAACGATACAACACTGTGTGTGAAACTACATGCTTAACTTCTTCAAAACTAACGATACAACACCTGTGTGTGAAACTACAAGCTTCACTTCTTCAAAACTAACGATACAACACTTTGTGTGAAACTACATGCTTAATTTCTTCAAAAATAACGATACAACACTGTGTGTGAAACTATGTGCTTAACTTCATGAGAACTTACCATATAAAACAGTGTTAGAAACAACGTGCTTTTCTTCATCGAAACTAAGGATACAACACTGTGTGTGAAACTACATGCTTCACTTCTTCACACTAACGATACAACACCTTGTGTGAAACTATGTGCTTAACTACATGAGAACTTACCATATAACAGTGTATTAAAAACTACGTGCTTAACTTCGTCAGAACTAATGATACAAAACTGGGTGTGAAACTATGTAATTAACTAAATGAGAAGTTACCATATAACACTGTGTTATAAACTACGTACTTAACATCTTCAAAACTAACTATACAACTCTGACTGTGAAACAACATGCTTAACGTCTTCAAAAATAACGATACAATACTGTGTGTGAAACTCTGTGCTTAACTACATGAGAACATACCATATAACACAGTATTAGAAAGTACGTCCTTAACTTCTTCAAAACTAACGATACAACACTGTGTGTGAAACTACATGCATAATTTCTTCAAAAATAACGATACAACACTATGTGTGAAAATATGTACTTAACTTTGAGATTTACCATACAAAACTGTATTAGAAACAACGTGCTTATCATCTTAGAAACTAAGGATACAACACTGTGTGTGAAATTATGTGCTTAACTACATGAGAACTTACCATATAACACTCTATTTGAAACTACGTACTTAATTAACTTGGTCAAAACTAACGAGAAAACATGGTGTGTGAAACTACATGCTTAACTTCTTCAAAACTAATGATACAAAACTGTGTGTGAAACTACTTGCTTAACTTCTTCAAAACTAACAATACAACACTGTGTGTGAAACTCTGTGCTTAACTACATGAGAATTACCATATAACACAGTATTAGAAACTACGTGATTAACTTCTTCAAAACTAACGATACTACACGGTGTGTGAAACTATATGCTTAACTTCATTAAATCTTACCATATAACACTGTATTAGAAACTAAGTGCATATATTCTTCGAAAATAAAGATACCACACTGTGTGTGAAACTATGTGCTTAACTTCATGAAATCTAACTATACAACACCATATGAGAAACTACATACTTAACTTCATGAAAACTAACGATGTAACACTGTGTGTGAAACTACATTCTTAACTTCTTCAAAACTAACGATAAAACACAGTGTGTGAAACTACATGCTTAACTTCTTCAAAACTATCGATACAACACTGTGTGTGAAACTACATACTTAACTTCATGAAAACTAACGATATAACACTGTGTGTGAAACTACATGCTTAACTTCTTCAAAACTAATGATACAACACTGTGTTTGAAACTACATGCTTAACTTCTTCAAAACTAACGATACAACACTGTTTGTGAAACTACATGCTTCACTTCTTCAAAACTAACGAAACTACACCGTGTGTGAAAATAGGTGCTTAACTACATGAGAACTCACCATATAACACTGTATTAGAAACTACGTGCTTAACTTCTTCAAAACTAATGATACAACACTGTGTGTGAAGCTATGTGCTTAACTATATGAGAACTTACCATATAACACTGTATTAGAAACTACGTGCTTAACTTCTTCAAAACTAACGATACAACACTGTGTGTGAAACTACATGCTTAACTTCTTCAAAACTAACGATACAACACTGTGTGTGAAACTATGTGCTTAACTACATGAGAATTACCATATAACACAGTATTAGAAACTACGTGATTAACTTCTTCAAAACTAACGATACTACACGGTGTGTGAAACTATATGCTTAATTCTTCAAAAATAAATGAAACAAAACTGTGTGTGAATCTTCATGCTTATCTTCTTCAAAACTAACGATACAACACTGTGTGTGAAACTATGTGCATAACTACATGAGAACTTACCATATAACACTCTATGAGAAACTACGTACTTATCTTCTTCAAAACTAATGATACAACACGGTGTGTAATTACATGCTTATCTTCTTCAAAACTAACGATACAACACTGTGTGTGAAACTATGTGCATAACTACATGAGAACTTATCATATAACACTCTATGAGAAACTACCTAGTTATCTTCTTCAAAACTAATGATACAACACGGTGTGTGAAATTACATGCTTAACTTCTTCAAAACTAACGATACAACACTGTGTGAAACTATGTGCTTAACTTCATTTAATCTTACCATATAACACTGTATTAGAATCTAAGTGCATATACTTCTTCGAAAACTAAAGATACCACACTGTGTGTGAAACTATGTGCTTAACTTCATGAAATCTAACTATACAACACCATATGAGAAACTACATACTTAACTTCATGAAAACTAACGATATAACACTGTGTGTGAATCTACATTCTTAACTTCTTCAAAACTAACAATACAACACTGTGTGTGAAACTACATGCTTCACTTCTTCAAAACTAACGATACAACACCGTGTGTGAAAATATGTGGTTAACTGCATGAGAACTTACCATATAACACTGTATTAATAACTACGTGATTAACGTTCTTCAAAACTAATGATACGAACACTGTGTGTAAAGCTATGTGCTTAACTACATGAGAATTACCATATAACACATGTATTACAAACCAGTGCTTATCTTCTTCAAAACTAACGATACAACACTGTGTGTGAAACTATGTGCTCAACTTCATGAGAACTTACCATATAACACTGTATTACAAATTATGTGCTTATCTTCTTCAAAACTAACGATACACCACTGTGTGTGAAACTATATGCTTAAATTCATGAAATCTAACTATATAACACGATATGGGAACCTACGTCTTTAACATCATGAAAACTAACGATACAACACGGTGTGTGAAACTATATGCTTAACTTCTTCAGAACTAACGATACAACACTGTGTGTGAAACTACATGCTTAACTTCTTCAGAACTAACGATACAACACTGTGTGTGAAACTACATGCTTAACTTCTTCAAAACTAATGATACAACACTGTGATTTGAAACTACATGCTTCACTTCTTCAAAACTAAGGATACAAAACTGAGTGTGAAACTACATGCTTAACTTCTTCAAAACTAATGATACAACACTCTATGTGAAACTATGTGCTTACCAACATGAGAATATATCATATAACACTGTATTAGAAACTACGTGCTTATCTTCCTCAAAACTAACGATACAACACTGTGTGTGAAACTATGTGCTTAACTTCTTGAAATCTAACTATACAACACTATATGAGAAAATACGTACTTAACTTCATGAAAACTAACGATACAACACTGTGTGTGAAACTACATGCTTAACGTCTTCAGAAACTAAAGATAAAACACTGTGTGTGAAACTATGTGATTAACTACATGAGAACTTACCATATAACACTGTATTAGAAACTACTTGCCTTACTTCTTTGAAACTAAGGATATAAGACTGTGTGTGAAACTACATGCTTAACTTCATCAAAACTGACGAAACAACACTCTGTGTGAAAGTACATGCTTAACTTCTTCAAAATTAACGATACAACACTGTGTGTGAAACTATGTGCTTAACTACTTTAGAACTTACCATATAACACTGTATTAGAAACTATGTGCTTAACTTCTTCAAAACTAACGATCCAACACTGTGTCAGAAACTATGTGCTTAACTTCTTCAAAACTAACGATATAACACTGTGTGAGAAACTACATGCTTAACGTCTTCAAAACTAATGATACAACACTGTGTGTGAAACTACATGCTTAACTTCTTCAAAACTAACGATACAACACTGTGTGTGAAACTACATACTTAACTTCTTCAAAACTAATGATACAACACTGTGATTTGAAACTACATACTTAACTTCTTCAAAACTAAGGATACAAAACTGTGTGTGAAACTACATGCCTAACTTCTTCAAAAATAATGATACCACACTGTGTGTGAATCTATGTGCTTAACTTCATGAAAGCTAACTATACAACACTATATGGGAAACTACTTATTTAACTTTATGAAAACTAACGATACAACACTGTGTATGAAAATACATGCTTAACATATTCAAAACTAAAGATACAACACTGTGTTGAAACTACGTGCTTAACTTCTTCAAAACTAACGATACAACACTGTGTGTGAAACTATGTGCTTAACTTCATGAGAACTTACCATATGACACTGTATTACAAACTACGTTCTTATATTCTTCGAAACAAACAATACAACACTGTGTGTGAAACTATATGCTTAAATTCATGAAATCTAACTATATAACACTATATGAGAAACTATGTCTTTAACTTCATGAAAACTAACGATACAACACGGTGTGTGAAACTACATGCTTAACTTCTTCAAAACTAACAATATCAACACTGTGTGTGAATCTGCATGCTTTACTTCTTCAAAATTAACGATTCAACACTGTGTGTGAAACTACATGCTTAACGTCTTCAGAAATAAAGATAAAACACTGTGTGTGAAACTATGTGATTAACTACATGAGAACTTACCATATAACAGTGTATTAGAAACTAGTTGCCTTATCTTCTTCGAAAACTAAGGATATAACACTGTGTGTGAAACTACATGCTTAACTTCATCAAAACTAACGATACAACACTGTGTGTGAAACTACATGCTTAACTTCTTCAAAACTAACGATACAACACTGTGTGTGAAACTACATGCTTCACTTATTCAAAACTAACGATACAACACCTTGTGTGAAACTATGTGCTTAACTACATGAGAACTTAACGATATTACACTGTATTAGAAACTAAGTGCTTAACTTCTTCAAAACTAACGATACAACACTTTGTGTGAAACTACATGCTTAATTTCTTCAAAAATAACGATACAACACTGTGTGTGAAACTATGTGCTTAACTTCATGAGAACTTACCATATAAAACAGTGTTAGAAACAACGTGCTTTTCTTCTTCGAAACTAAGGATACAACACTGTGTGTGAAACTACATGCTTCACTTCTTCACACTAACGATACAACACCTTGTGTGAAACTATGTGCTTAAGTACATGAGAACTTACCATATAACAGTGTATTAAAAACTACGTGCTTAACTTCGTCAGAACTGATGATACAACACTGGGTGTGAAATTATGTAATTAACTAAATGAGAAGTTACCATATAACACTGTATTATAAACTACGTACTTAACATCTTCAAAACTAACGATACAACTCTGACTGTGAAACAACATGCTTAACGTCTTCAAAAATAACGATACAATACTGTGTGTGAAACTCTGTGCTTAACTACATGAGAACATACCATATGACACAGTATTAGAAACTACGTCCTTAACTTCTTCAAAACTAACGATACAACACTGTGTGTGAAACTACATGCATAATTTCTTCAAAAATAACGATACAACACTATGTGTGAAACTATGTACTTAACTTTGAGACTTACCATACAAAACTGTATTAGAAACAACGTGCTTATCGTCTTAGAAACTAAGGATACAACACTGTGTGTGAAATTATGTGCTTAACTACATGAGAACTTACCATATAACACTCTATTTGAAACTACGTACTTAATTAACTTGGTCAAAACTAACGAGAAAACATGGTGTGTGAAACTACATGCTTAACTTCTTCAAAACTAATGATACAAAACTGTGTGTGAAACTACTTGCTTAACTTCTTCAAAACTAACAATACAACACTGTGTGTGAAACTCTGTGCTTAACTACATGAGAATTACCATATAACACAGTATTAGAAACTACGTGATTAACTTCTTCAAAACTAACGATACAACACTGTGTGTGAAACTATGTGCATAACTACATGAGAACTTATCATTTAACACTCTATGAGAAACTACGTACTTATCTTCTTCAAAACTAATGATACAACACGGTGTGTGTAATTACATGCTTATTTCTTCAAAACTAACGATACAACACTGTGTGAAACTATGTGATTAACTTCATTAAATCTTACCATATAACACTGTATTAGAAACTAAGTGCATATATTCTTCGAAAATAAAGATACCACACTGTGTGTGAAACTATGTGCTTACCTTCATGAAATCTAACTATACAACACCATATGAGAAACTACATACTTAACTTCATGAAAACTAACGATATAACACTGTGTGTGAAACTACATTCATAACTTCTTCAAAACTAACGATAAAACACAGTGTTTGAAACTACATGCTTAACTTCTTCAAAACTATCGATACAACACTGTGTGTGAAACTACGTGCTTATCTTCTTCATAACTAACAATACAACACTGTGTGTGAAACTACATACTTAACTTCATGAAAACTAACGATATAACACTGTGTGTGAAACTACATGCTTAACTTCTTCAAAACTAAAGATACAACACTGTGTTTGAAACTACATGCTTAACTTCTTCAAAACTAACGATACAACACTGTTTGTGACACTACATGCTTCACTTCTTCAAAACTAACGAAACAACACGGTGTGTGGAACTATGTGCTTCACTACATGAGAACACACCATATAACACTCTATTAGAAACTACGTGCTTAACTTCTTCAAAACTAATGATACAACACTGTGTGTGAAGCTATGTGCTTAACTATATGAGAACTTACCCTATAACACTGTATTAGGAACTACGTGCTTAACTTCTTCAAAACAAACGATACAACACTTGGGTGAAACTACATGCTTAACTTCATCAAAACTAACGATACAACACTGGGTGTGAAACTCTGTGCTTAACTAAATGAGAAATACCATATAATACAGTATTAGAAACTACGTGATTAACTCTTCAAAACAAACGATACTACACGGTATGTGAAACTAATGCTTAATTCTTCAAAAATGAAATGAAAAAAAACTGTGTGTGAAACTACATGCTTATCTTCTTCAAAACTAACGATACAACACTGTGTGAAACTATGTGCTTAACTTCATTTAATCTTACCATATAACACTGTATTAGAATCTAAGTGCATATATTCTTCGAAAATAAAGATACCACACTGTGTGTGAAACTATGTGCGTAACTTCATGAAATCTAACTATAAAACCCCATATGGGAAACTACATACTTAACTTCATGAAAACTAACGATATAACACTGTGTGTGAATCTGCATTCTTAACTTCTTCAAAACGTACAATACAACACTGTGTGTGAAACTACATGCTTCACTTCTTCAAAACTAACGAAACAACACCCGGTGTGAAACTATGTGGTTAACTGCATGAGAACTTACCATGTAACACTGTATTAATAACTACGTGATTAACGTTTTCAAAACTAATGCTACAAAACTGTGTGTGAAGCTATGTGCTTAACTACATGAGAATTACCATGTAACACATTATTACAAACTACGTGCTTATCTTCTTCTAAACAAACGATACAACACTGTGTGTGAAACTACATGCTTAACTTTTTCAAAACAACCTATACAACACTGTGTGTGAAAATATGTGCTTAACTACATGAGAACTTACCATGTAACACTGTATTAGTAACTACGTCCTTATCTTCTTCGAAACGAAGGATATAACACCCTGTGTGAAACGATGTGCTTAACTTCATGTGTACTTACCATATAACACTGTATTAGAAACTGCGTGCTTAACTTCTTCAAAACTAACGATAACACACTTTGTGTGAATCTATGTGCTTAACTTCATGAAATCTAACTATACAACACTATATGTGAAACTACGTACGTAACTTCATGAAAACTAATGATACAACACTGTGTGGGAAACTACATGCTTAACTTCTTCAAAACAAACAGAACAACACGGTGTGTGAAACTACATCCATAACTTCTTCAAAACTAACGAAACAACACTGTGAGTGAAACTATGTGCTTAACTTCATGAAAATTTACGATATGACACTGTATTACAAGCTACGTGTTATCTTCTTCGAAACTAACGATACAAAACTGTGTGTGAAACTATGTGCTTAAATTCATGAAATCTAACTAAATAACACTATATGAGAAAATACGTACTTAACTATTTCAAAACTAACGATGCCACACTGTGTGTGAAACTACATGCTTAACTTCTTCAAAACTAATGATCAAGGGTGTGTGTGAAACTATGTGCTTAACTACATGAGAAGTAACCATATAACACTGTATTATAACATAAGTGCTTAACTTCTTCAAAAGTAAAGATAAAACACCGTGTGTGAAACTATGTGCTTAAATACATGAGAATTTACCATATAACTGTGTATTAGAAACTACGTGCTTTTCTTCTTTGAAACTAAGGATACAACACTGTGTGTGAAACTATGTGCTTAACTTCTTAAATGTAGCAATATAACACTATATGAGAAACCACGTATTTAACTTCATGAAAACTAACTATACAACACAGTATGTAATCCTACATGCTTAACTTCTTCAAAACTAAGGATGCAACACTGTGTGTGAAACTATGTGCTTAACAACATGAGAACTTACCATTTGACACTGTATTAGAAACTACGTGCTTATCTTCTTCGAAACAAACGATACAACATTGTGTGTGAAACTATGTGCTTAAATTCATGAAATCTAACGATACAACTCTGTGTGAAACTACATGCTGAACTTCACTAAAACTAACGACACAACACTGTGGCTGAATCTACATGCTTTACTTCTTCAAAACTAAAGATTCAACACTGTGTGTGAAACAATGTTCTTAACTTCCTGAGACTTTACCATATAACGCTGTATTAGAAACTACGTGGTTATCTTCTATGAAACTAATGATACAACACTGTGTGTGAAACTATGTGGTTAACTTCTTCATACCAACGATACAACACTGTGTGTGAAACTACATGCTTATCTTCTTCAAAACTAATGATACAACACTGGGAGTGAAACTGCATGCTTAAGTTTTTCAAAACTAACGATACAAAACTGGTTGTGAAACTACATGCTTAACTTCTTCCAAACTATCGATACATCACTGTATTTGAAATTAAGTGCATAACTACATGAGTACTTACCATATAAGACTCTATTAGAAAGTACGTACTTAACTTCTTTCAAACGATACAACACGGTATGTGAAAATAGATGCTTAACTTCTTCAAAACTAACGATACAACACTGTGTGTGGAACAATATGCTTAAATGCATGAAATCTAAATATATAACACGATATGAGAACTTACGTCTTAAATTCATGAAAACTAACGATACAACAATGTGTGTGAAACTACATGCTTAACTTCAAAACTAACGATACAACACTGTGTGTGAAACTATGTGCTCAACTTCATGAGAATTTACCATATGACACAGTATTACAAATTATGTGCTAATCTTATTCGAAACTAACTATACAACACTGTGTGTGAAAGTATATGCTTAAATTCATGAAATCTAACTATATAACACGATATGGGAACCTACGTCTTTAACATCATGAAAACTAACGATACAACACGGTGTGTGAAACTATATGCTTAACTTCTTCAGAACTAACGATACAACACTGTGTGTGAAACTACATGCTTAACTTCTTCAAAACTAATGATACAACACTGGATTTAAACTACATGCTTCACTTCTTCAAAACTAAGGATACAAAACTGAGTGTGAAACTACATGCCTAACTTCTTCAAAACTAATGATACAACACTGTATGTGAAAGTATGTGCTTACCTACATGAGAATTTATCATATAACACTGTATTAGAAACTACGTGCTTATCTTCCTCGAAACTAACGATACAACACGGTCTTGAAACTATATGCTTAACTTCTTGAAATCTAACTATACAACACTATATGAGAAACTACGTACTTTACTTCATGAAAACTAACGATACAACACTGTGTGTGAAACTATATGCTTAACGTCTTCAGAAATAAAGGTAAAACACTGTGTGTGAAACAATGTGATTAACTACATGAGAACTTACCATATAACAGTGTATTAGAAACTACTTGCCTTTCTTCTTCGAAACTAAGGATATAACACTGTGTGTGAAACTACATGCTTAACTTCATCAAAACTGACGAAACAACACTGTGTGTGAAAGTACATGCTTAACTTTTTCAAAATTAACGATACAACACTGTGTGTGAAATCATGTGCTTAGCTACTTTAGAACTTCCCATATAACACTGTATTAGAAACTACGTGCTTAACTTCTTCAAAACTACGATCCAACACAGTGTCAGAAACTATGTGCTTAACATCTTCAAAACTAAGGATATAATACTGTGTGAGAAACTACATGCTTAACGTCTTCAAAACTAATGATACAACATTGGGTGTGAAACTACATGCTTAACTTCTTCAAAACTAACGATACAACACTGTGTGGGAAACTACATGCTTAACTTCTTCAAAAATAATGATACAACACTGTATTTAAACTACATACTTAACTTCTTCCAAACTAAGGATACAAAACTGAGTGTGAAACTACATGCCTAACTTCTTCAAAACTAATGATACCACATTGTGTGTGAATCTATGTGCTTTACTTCATGAAAGCTAACTATACAACACTATATGGGGAACTACTTATTTAACTTTATGAAAACTAACGATACAACACTGTGTATGAAAATACATGCTTAACTTATTCAAAACTAAAGGTAAAACACTGTGTTCGAAAATACATGCTTAACTTCTTCAAAACTAACGATACAACACTGTGCGTGTAACTATGTGCTTAACTTCATGAGAACTTACCATATGGCACTGTATTACAAACTACGTTCTTATATTCATCGACACTAACGATACAACACTGTGTGTGAAACTATATGCTTAAATTCATGAAATCTAACTATATAACACGATATGAGAAACTATGTCTTTAACTTCATGAAAACTAACGATACAACACGGCGTGTGAAACTACATGCTTAACGTCTTCAAAACTAACAATACCGCACTGTGTGTGAATCTGCATGCTTTAATTCTTCAAAACTAACGATTCAAGACTGTGTGTGAAACTACATGCTTAACGTCTTCAGAAATAAAGATAAAACACTGTGTGTGAAACTATGTGATTAACTACATGAGAACTTTCCATATAACAGTGTATTAGAAACTACTTGCCTTTCTTCTTTGAAACTAAGGATATAACACTGTGTGTGAAACTACATGCTTAACTTCATCAAAACTGATGAAACAACACTGTGTGTGAAAGTACATGCTTAACTTTTTCAAAATTAACGATACAATACTGTGTGTGAAATCATGTGCTTACCTACTTTAGAACTTCCCATATAACACTGTATTAGAAACTACGTGCTTAACTTCTTCAAAACTATCGATCCAACACAATGTCAGAAACTATGTGCTTAACTTCTTCAAAACTAAGGATATAATACTGTGTGTGAAACTACATGCTTAACGTCTTCAAAACTAAAGATACAACACTGGGTGTGAAACTACATGCTTAACTTCTTCAAAACTAACGATACAACACTGTGAGGGAAACTATGTGCTTAACTTCATGAACTCTAAGTATATAACACTATATGAGAAACTACGTATATAACTCCATGAAAACTAATGATACAACACTGTGTGTCAAACTACATGCTTAACTACTTCAAAACTAACGAAACAACACTGTGTGTGAAACTACATGCTTAACGTCTTCAAAAATAACGATACAACACTGTATGTGAAACTATGTGCTTAACTTCATGAGAACTTACCATATAACACTGTTTTAGAATCTACGTGGATAACTTCTTCGAAACTAACGATACAACACTGTGTGTGAAACTATTTGCTTAACTTCATGAGAACTTACCATATAACTGTTTATTAGAATCTACTTAATTATCTTCATGAAAACTAACAATACAACACTGTGTGTGAAACTACATGCTTAACTTCATCAAAACTGACGAAACAACACTGTGTGTGAAAGTACATGCTTAACTTCTTCAAAACTAATGATACAACACTGGATGTGAAACTACATGTTTAACTTCTTCAAAACTAAGGATACAAAACTGTGTATGAAACTACATGCTTAACTTCATCAAAACTAACGATACAACACTGTATGTGAAACAATGTGCTAAACTACATGAGAACTTACCATATAACACTGTTTTAGAAAATACGTGCTTAACTTCTTCCAAACTAACGATACAACATTGACTGTGAAAGACCATGCTTAACTTCTTCAAAACTAACGATACAACACTGTATGTGAAACTATGTGCTTAACTACATGAGAACTTATCATATAACACTGTATTAGAAACTTCGTGCTTATCTTCTTTGAAACTAATGATACAACACTGTGTTTGAAACTAGGTGCTTAACTTCTTCAAAACTAACGATACAGCACTGTGTTTGAAAGAGGGTGCTTAACTTCTTAAAAACTAACGATACAACACTGTGTTTGAAACTATGTGCTTAACTTCCTCAAAACTAACGATATAGCACTGTGTGTGAAACTACATGCTTAACTTCTTCAATACTAATGATACAACACTGTTTTGAAACTAGGTGCTTAACTTCTTCAAAACTAACGATACAGCACTGTGTGTGAAACTAGGTGCTTAACTTCTTCAAAACTAACGATACAACACGGTGTGTGAAACTATGTGCTTAACTACATGAGAACTTACCATATAACACTGTATTAGAAACTACATGGTTATCTTCCTCGAAACTAAGGATGCAACACTGTGTGTGAAACTATGTGCTTAACTAATCAAAACTGACAATACAACACTGTGTGTTTAACTACATGCTTAACTTCTTAAAACTAACGATACAACACTGTGTGTGAAACTACATGCTTCACTTCTTCAAAACTAACGATACAACACCGTGTGTGAATCTATGTGCTTACCTACATTAGAACTTTCCATATAACACTGTATTAGAAAATACGTGTGTAACTTCTTCAAAACTAACGATACAAAACTGTGTGTGAAACTATGTGCTTAACTTCATGAGAAATTACCATATAACACTGTATTAGAAACTATGTGCTTCAAAGTCTCTGTTTGTTTTGATCCCACTAATCTTTGGGTAGTTTGTTATGTGGAAACAGTGGCTAAAAGCCGAGACTCCTGCGTTCACTCAGAAATGCCAAATAAGGAGTAGAACACCTGAGTTATCGTAAGGGCCACACAGCTCCAACATCTTGTTTGAAGAAAGGGTATTTTCACATCATTTATAGTGTTTGCCTTTTAAATTTTTTATTTGTTTTTTTTGTTGCATCTGTGGTTCTCTTTTTTGGTTTTTGAGACAGGATTTCTCTGTGTAACAACCGTAGCTTTCCTGGAATTCATTCTGTAAACTTTTCTGGCCTAGAACTCACTGAGCAGTTTGAGTCTGCCTTCTGAGTCAGTGATGGGATTGAAGGTGTATCCAACCATAGCCCAATGGCCACTTCTTATTTGATATGTTTGCAATCATATATATAGAAGCATCTCTGACTCTTTCCATGTGATGCATATCTACATGTTAAATGTTGCTTTCTGTTTATTTATTTATCATTTTATTTGTTAACACCAAACTTCTCTACCTATCACTGAAACAGGAATTTTATCCAACCCAACTTTTATGCTAGGTCCTTTGCACCCATTGGTTATTGAGTGTTTGAGATGATTTAGTACTACTCACTTCTGGAACTCTAATTGCATGTGGTTTTCCTTTCTCTGAGGTTTCATGCATAGTTGTGTCTCCAATTCTAAATTAACCTAGTGAGGAGAGATCTCTTTATCTCCATAAAAGGGTGAGTAGGTTTTAATAACTAACTGGGACATCGCAGTTCATGTAGAAGATGATCATTCATTCAACGAAGGACAATGTGATCTCTAACTGGCCCTGTTAAAGTAGCATGGGTAGTTAATTTTTGAAAGCAGACTGGTTACCATGGAAATTAAATTTAAATGAATAAAAATCAACCCTTACCATAAAAAGTGAATAATTTGAGAAACTGCATTATTTACGTTGTCTCAATAAGGTCCATATTTTGAAATAAAAGGCAATGATGGCATCAAGAAAAAAAAAGAAACTACATGCTTATCTTCTTCGAAACTAACGATACAACACTGTTTGAGAAACTATGTGCTTAACTTCATGAAATCTAAATATATAACACTATATTAGAAGGTACGTACTTGACATCATGAAAAGTAATGATACAACACTGTGTGAGAAACTACACGCTTAAATTCTTTGAAACTAACGACACTACACTGTGGTGAAAATACATGCTTCACTTCTTCAAAACCAACAGTACAAAACTGTGTGTGAAACTACATGCTTAAATTCTTCAAAACTAATGATACAACACTGTGTTTGAAACTAGGTGCTTAACTTCTTCAAAACTAACGATACAACACTATGTTTGAAACTAGGTGCGTAAATTCCTCAAAACTAATGACACAACACTGTGTGTGAAACTACATGCTTAACTTCTTCAAAACTAACGATACAACACCGTGTGTGAAACTATGTGCTTAACTACATGAGAACTTACCATATAACCCTGTATTAGAAACTATATGCTTAACTTGTTCAAAATAAACGATACAACACTCTGTGTGAATCTATGTGCTTAACTTCTTCAAAACTAACTATACAAAACTCAGTGTGAAACTATGTGCTTAACTTCATGAGAACTTACCATATAAAACTGTATTAGAAACTATGAGCTTATCTTCTTCGAAAATAACGATACAACACTGTGTGTGAAACTATATGCTTAACTTCAGGAAATATAACTATATAACACTATATGAGAAACTACGTACTTAACTTCATGAAAATTAACGATATAACACTGTGTGTGAAACTACGTGCTTAACCTCTTCAAAACTAACGAAAAAACACTGTGTGTGAAACTATGTGATTAACTACATGAGAACTTACCATATAACACTGTATTAGAAACTACGTGCTTAACTTCTTCAAAAATAACGAAACAACACTGTGTGTGAAACTCCATGCTTAACTTCATCAAAACTAACGATACACCACTGTGTTAAACTATGTGCTTAACTTCATGAGAATTTACCATATAAAGTGTATCAGAAACTAGGCGCTTTTCTCCTTCGACATTTAGGATACAACACTGTATATGAAACTATGTGCTTAATTCATGAAATCTAACTATATAACACTATATGAGAAACTACGTACTTAACTTCATGGAAACTAACTATACAACACAGTATGTAAAACTATGTGCTTAACCTCTTCAGGACTAACGATTCAAAACGGTGTGTGAAACTATGTGGTTAACTTCATGAGAAGTTACCATATAACACTGTATTAGAAACTACGTACTTATCTTCCTCGAAACTAAGGATACAACACTGTGTGTGAAACAATGTGGTTAAATTCATGAGAAATTACCATATAATACTGTATTAGAAACTACGTGCTTAGCTGCTTCGAAAATAAATATACAATACTGTGTGTGAAACTATGTGCTTAACTTCTTCAAAACTAGCGACAATACACTGAATGTGAAACTACAGGCTTCACTTCTTCAAAACCAACAGTACAAAACTGTGTGTTTAACTACATGCTTAACTTCTTCGAAACTAATGATACAACATTGTGTTTGAAATAGGTACTTAACGTCTTCAAAATTAACGATACAACACTGTGTTTGAAACTAGGTGCTTAACTTCTTAAACTAATGATACAAAACCGTGGGTTAAACTACATGCCTCAATTCTTCAAAACTAACGATACAACACCGTGTGTGAATCTATGTGCTTAACTACATGAGAACTTACCATATAACACTGTGTTTGAAAATATATGCTGAACTTGTTCAAAATAAACGATACAACACTGTTTATGAATCTATGTACTTAACCTCCTCAAAACTAACTATACACAACTCTGTGTGAAACTATGTGCTTAACTTCATGAGAACTTACCATATAAAACTCTATTAGAAGCTACGAGATTATCTTCTTCGAAAATAACGATACAACACTGTGTGTGAAGCTATGTGCTTAACTTCAGGAAATATAACTATATAACACTATATGAGAAACTATGTACTTAACTTCATGAAAACTAATGATATAACACTGTGTGTGAAACTACGTGCTTAACCTCTACAAAACTAACGAAAAAACACTGTGTGTGAAACAGTGTGGCTAACTTCATGAGAAATTACCTTATAACACTGTATTAGAAACTACGTGCTTATCTTCTTCGAAAATAACGATACAATACTGTGTGTGAAACTATTTGCTTAACTTCTTCAAAACTAACGATACCACACTGTATGTGAAACTACATGCTTAACTTCTTCAAAACCAACAGTACAAAACTGTGTGTGAAACTACATGCTTAACTTCTTCAAAACTAATGATACAACACTGTGTTTGAAACTAGGTGCTTAACTTCTTCAAAACTAACGATACAGCACTGTGTTTGAATGTAGGTGCTTAACTTCTTCAAAACTAACGATACAACACTGTGTGTGAAACTACATGCTTAACTTCTTCAAAACTAATGATACAACACTGTGTTTGAAACTAGGTGCTTAACTTCTTCAAAACTAACGATACAGCACTGTGTTTGAATGTAGGTGCTTAACTTCCTCAAAACTAACGATACAGCACTGTGTGTGAAACAACATGCTTAACTTCTTCAAAACTAATGATACAACACTGTGTTTGAAACTAGGTGCTTAACTTCTTCAAAACTAATGATACAACAATGTGTTTGAAACTAGGTGCTTAACTTCTTCAAAACTAACGATACAGCACTGTGTGTGAAACTAGGTGCTTAACTTCTTCAAAACTAACGATACAACACGGTGTGTGAAACTATGTGCTTAACTACATGAGAACTTACCATATAACACTGTATTAAAAACTACATGGTTATCTTCCTCGAAACTAAGGATGCAACACTGTGTGTGAAACTATGTGCTTAACTTATTCAAAACTGACGATACAACACTGTGTGTTTAACTACATGCTTAACTTCTTAAAACTAACGATACAACACTGTGTGTGAAACTACATGCTTCACTTCTTCAAAACTAACGATACAACACCGTGTGTGAATCTATGTGCTTACCTACATTAGAACTTTCCATATAACACTGTATTAGAAAATACGTGTGTAACTTCTTCAAAACTAACGATACAAAACTGTGTGTGAAACTATGTGCTTAACTTCATGAGAAATTACCATATAACACTGTATTAGAAACTATGTGCTTCAAAGTCTCTGTTTGTTTTGATCCCACTAATCTTTGGGTAGTTTGTTATGTGGAAACAGTGGCTAAAAGCCTAGACTACAGCTTTCACTCAGAAATTCCAAATAAGGAGTAGAACACCTGGGTTATCGTAAGGGCCACACAGGTCCAACATCTTGTTTGAAGAAAGGGTATTTTCACATCATTTATAGTGTTTGCCTTTTAAATTTTTTATTTGGTTTTTTGTGGCTTCTGTGGTTCTGTTTTTTGGTTTTTGAGACAGGATTTCTCTGTGTAACAACCGTAGCTGTCCTGGAATTCATTCTGTAAACTTGTCTGGCCTAGAACTCACTGAGCCGCTTGAATCTGCCTTCTGAGTCAGTGATGGGATTGAAGGTGTATCCAACCATAGCCCAATGGCCACTTCTTATATGATATGTTTGCAATCATATATATATAGAAGCATCTCTGTCTCTTTCCATGTGATGCATATCTACATGTTAAATGTTGCTTTCTGTTTATTTATTTATCATTTTATTTGTCAATACCAAACTTCTCTACCTATCACTGAAACAGGAATTTTATCCAACCCAACTTCTATGCTAGGTCCTTTGCACCCATTGGTTATTGAGAGTTTGATATGATTTAGTACTACTCACTTCTGGAACTCTAATTGCATGTGGTTTTCCTTTCTCTGAGGTTTCATGCATAGTTGTGTCTCCAATTCTAAATTAACCTAGTGAGGAGAGATCTCTTTATCTCCATAAAAGGGTGAGTAGGTTTTAATAACTAACTGGGACTTCGCAGTTCATGTAGAAGATGATCATTCATTTAACGAAGGACAATGGGATCTCTAACTGGCCCTGTTAAAGTAGCATGGGTAGTTTATTTTTGAAAGCAGTCTGGTTACCATGGAAATTAAACTTAAATGAATGAAAATCAACTGTTACCATAAAAAGTGAATAATTTGAGAAACTGCATTATTTACGTTGTCTCAATAAGGTCCATATTTTGAAATAAAAGGTAATGATGGCATCAAGAAAAAAAAAGAAACTACGTGCTTATCTTCTTCGAAACTAACGATACAACACTGTTTGAGAAACTATGTGCTTAACTTCATGAAATCTAAATATATAACACTATATTAGAAGCTACGTACTTGACATCATGAAATCTAATGATACAACACTGTGTGTGAAACTACATGCTTAACTTCTTCGAAACTAACGACACTACACTGTGGTGAAAACACATGCTTCACTTCTTCAAAACCAACAGTACAAAACTGTGTGTGAAACTACATGCTTAAATTCTTCAAAACTAATGATACAACACTGTGTTTGAAACTAGGTGCTTAACTTCTTCAAAACTAACGATACAACACTGTGTTTGAAACTAGGTGTGTAAATTCCTCAAAACTAATGACACAACACTGTGTGTGAAACTACATGCTTAACTTCTTCAAAACTTACGATACAACACCGTGTATGAAACTATGTGCTTAAGTACATGAGAACTTACCATATAACCCTGTATTAGAAACTATATGCTTAACTTGTTCAAAATAAACGATACAACACTCTGTGTGAATCTATGTGCTTAACTTCTTCAAAACTAACTATACAAAACTCAGTGTGAAACTATGTGCTTAACTTCATGAGAACTTACCATATAAAACTGTATTAGAAACTATGAGCTTATCTTCTTCGAAAATAACGATACAACACTGTGTGTGAAACTATATGCTTAACTTCAGGAAATATAACTATATAACACTATATGAGAAACTACGTACTTAACTTCATGAAAATTAACGATACAACACTGTGAGTGAAACTATGTGCTGAACATCATGAAATCTAACTATATAACACTATATGAGAAACTACGTACATAACTTCATGAAAACTGTCTATACAACACAGTATGTAAAACAAC
This sequence comes from Mesocricetus auratus, assembly GCF_017639785.1. Taxonomy (NCBI): domain Eukaryota; kingdom Metazoa; phylum Chordata; class Mammalia; order Rodentia; family Cricetidae; genus Mesocricetus; species Mesocricetus auratus. The sequence goes on along the minus strand of NW_024433392.1, from coordinate 4,431 downwards.
GTGCCTAACCTCTTCAGGAATAACGATAAAACACTGTGTGTGAAACTATGTGCTTAACTACATGAGAACTTACCACACAACACTGTATTAGAAACTACGTGCTTAACCTCTTCAAAACTAATGATACAACACTGTGTGTGAAACTACATGCTTTACTTCTTCAAAATTAACGATACAACTCTGTGTGTGAAACTATGTGCTAAACTTCATTAAATCTAACTATATAAATCTATATGAGGAACTATAAACTTAACATCATGAAAACTAACGATACAACACTGTGCATGAAACTACATGCTTGCCCTCTTCAAGACTAATGATACAAAACTGTGTGTGAAACTATGTCCTTAACTACATGAGAACTTACTATTTAACACTGTATTAGAAACTCCGTGCTTGATCACGTAAACAGGCCGGCTTCCCGGCCTGTGTTCCACAGCCTGCAGATTGCCTGAGAAGTTCACAGAGCTCCCATTCCCAGCGGGAGCATCAGGTAAATAGGCCAGCTTCCCGGCCTGTGTTCCAGAGCCTGCAGATCGCCTGGGAACTGCACAGAGCTCCCAATCCCGGCGGGAGCATCAGGGAAACAGGCCAGCTTCCTGGCCTGTGTTCCAGAGCCTGCAGATCAACTGGGAACTGCACAGAGCTCCCAATCCCGGCGGGAACCAAGCACCCCAGACTCCAGATCTTCTCTCCACCATCGAGTCCAGGAAACTAGAGAAGGCTGGGAGCACAGGAAAGTAGATGTCCCTCTGGCATCATCAGGTAAACAGGCCGGCATCAGGGAAACAGGCCAGCTTCCCGGCCTGTGTTCCAGAGCCTGCAGATCGCCTGGGAACTGCACAGAGCTCCCAATACCGGCGGGAACCAAGCACCCCAGACTCCAGATCTTCTCTCCCACCAACGAAACCAGGAAACGAGAGGAGGCTGGGAATACAGGGAAGCAGCTGTTCCTGCAGCAGCATCAGGTAAACAGGCCGGCCTCCCGGCCTGTGTTCCAGAGCCTGCAGATCGCCTGGGAACTGCACAGACCTCCCAATCCCGGCAGGAGCATCAGGGAAGCAGGCCAGCTTCCCGGCTTGTGTTCCAGAGCCTGCAGATCGCCTGGGAACTGCACAGAGCTCCCAATCCCGGCGGGAGCCAAGCACCCCAGACTCCAGATCTTCTCTCCCACCAATGAGTCTAGGATACAAGAGGAGGCTGGGAGTACAGGGAAGTAGCTGTCCCTCCGGCAGCATCAGGTAAACAGGCCGGCTTCCCGGCCTGTGTTTCAGAGCCTGCAGATCGCCTGGGAACTGCACAGAGCTCCCAGTCCCGGCGGGAGCCAAGCACCCCAGACTCCAGATCTTCTCTCCCACCAATGAGTCTAGGAAACGAAAGGAGGCTGGGAGTACAGGGAAGTAGCTGTCCCTCCTGCAGCATCAGGTAAACAGGCCGGCTTCCCGGCCTGTGTTCCAGAGCCTGCTGATCGCCTGGGAACTGCACAGAGCTCCCAATCCCGGCGGGAAGCAAGCACCCCAGACTCCAGATCTTCTCTCCCACCAAAGAGACCAGGAAACTACAGGAGCCAGGGAGACCAGGGGAGTAGCTGTTCCGGATCAGGTACAATAGGACCCAGCATAGGGTCCAGGGGACCAGGTAGGAGGCTAATCGCCCCAGATTCCTGTTCTTCTCCTCCACCCACGGACCAGCATTTGGACAAGGTATAGAAGAACCACCAGATTACTGGATTTACTAGCACCCACCAAAAGGGAACTCTGGTCCCCAGACCAGGAAGGGGCTCTTTCTGCACCCACTACGAGAAGAGATGGGAAAGAGACAATACAAAAACACAGTCAGCAACAGAAAAACAAATATGACACCGCCAGATTCTAGAGACTCCACACCAGCAAGACCCCAATATTCTAACGCGAAGGAAGCAGAAGAGAACGACTTGAAAAGCACTTTCATGAAAATGATAGAGGCCCTAAAAGAGGATATTGGAAAATCCCTCAAAGAAATGGAAGAAAAAACAAACCAAAAAAGGCAAGAAATGGAAGAAAAAACAAACCAAAAAAGGCACGAAATGGAAGAAGAAATGAAGCAAAAAATGCAAGAAATGGAAGAAAAAGCAAAGCAAAAATTGCAAGAATTAGAAGAAGAAACATACCAAAAAAGGCAGGAAATGGATGAAGAAACAAAGCAAAAAATGCAAGAAATGGTAGAAAAAAACAAAGCAAAAAATGAAAAAAATGGAGGAAGAAACAAACCAAAAAAGGCAGGAAATGGAAGAAGAAACAAAGCACAAAATCCAAGAAATGGAACAAAAAGCAAACCAAAAAATGCAAGAAATGGAAGAAAGAACAAACCAAAAAATTCATAAAAGGCAACAAACGGAAGAACAGATAAACAGAAAATTGCAAGAAGCAATGAAACGCTGCAAGTGTTGAAAACTGAAATAGAGACACTAAAAAAAATACAATCTGAAGAAAGGCAGAAAATAGAAAAGCTGGACAAACAGTCAGGCACTACCAACACAAGCATTACCAACAGAATAGAAGAGATGGAAGAGAGAATCTCAAGTGTTGAAGATACATTAGGAGAAATGGATTTATCAACCAAAGAAAACCTTAAATCCAACAAATCCTTAACACAAAACATCCAGGAATTATGGGACACCATGAAAAGACCAAACCTAAGAATAATAGGTATAGAAGAAGGAGAAGAAATCCACCTCAAAGGGGCAGAAGGCATATTCAACAAAATCATAGAAGAAAACTTTCCCAACCTTAAGAAAGACATGCCAATGAAGGTACAAGAAGCCTACAGAACACCAAATAGAGTGGACCACAAAAAAAATCCCCTCGCCACATAATAATCAAGACCCCAAACATACAGAATAAAGAAAGAATATTAAGAGCAGCTAAGGAAAAAGGTCAAGTAACATATAAAGGCAGACCTATCAGAATTACACCTGATTTCTCCATGGAAACTCTGAAAGCCAGAAGGTCCTGGATAGATATTCTACCTACACTAAGAGACCATGGATGCCAGCCCAGACTACTATACCCGGCAAAGCTCTCAATCACTATAGACGGAGAAAACAAGATATTCCATGACAAAACTAGATTCAACCAATATGTGTCCACTAACCCAGCCCTACAGAAAATTTTGGAAGGAAAACTCCAACCCAAGGAAGCTAACTACAACCAGAAAAACATAAGCATTAGAGAATCCCTCTCTACCAACAGCCAAAAGAACAAAGGGGCGAAATTCCACCCATAATTCCACCAACAACAACCATCGCAAATCGAAGAAGGATGAGCAATCAATGGTCATTAATATCCCTCAATATTAACGGCCTTAACTCACCCATAAAAAGACACAGACTAGCAGAATGGATTCGAAGACAGAACCCTTCCTTCTGCTGCATACAAGAAACACACCTCACCCTCAAAGACAGACATTACTTGAGAGTTAAAGGTTGGGAAAAAATTTTTCAATCAAATGGACCCAAGAAACAAGCAGGGGTAGCAATCCTAATATCTAACAAACTAGACTTTAAAATAAAATCAATCAAAAGAGATGAAGGAGGTCATTACATACTCATCACAGGTGAAACCCACCAAGATGAAGTGTCTATCCTTAACATCTATGCCCCCAATACAAAGGCATCCCCATTCGTTAAAGAAACATTATTAGAACTTAAATCTCATCTAAAGCCCCACACAGTTATAGTGGGAGATTTCAACACACTACTCTCACCACTAGACAAGAATACCAGACAGAAACTCAACAAAGAAGCAAAGGGTCTAATAGAAGTAATGACCCAACTGGGATTAACAGATATCTATAGAACATTTCATCCACATAAAAAAGAATATACCTTCTTCTCACCACCACATGGAACCTTCTCAAAAATCGTCCACATACTTGGCAACATATCAAACCTCAGCAGCTACAAAAATTTGGAATAACTCCATGCATCTTATCAGACCACCATGCCTTAAAATTAGAATTCAACAACAACACAAATTGCAGAAAACCTACAAACTCATGGAAATTGAATAATGCTCAACTGCACCATCCCTGGGTCAAACAGGAAATATAAAAAGAAATTAAAGACTTCCTCGCATTCAATGAGAATGAAGACACAACATACCCAAACCTATGGGACACTTTGAAAGCAGTGCTACAGGGGAAGTTCATAACACTAAGAGCTCACATGAAGAAACAGGAAAACAGTAATACCAGAGAATTAACATCACAGCTAAAAGCTCTAGAACACATAGAAGCAAACTCCCCCAGGAGGAGTAGACGCCAGGAAATAATCGAATTGAGGGCTGACATCAACAAAGTAGAAACCAGGAAAAAAATACAAAGAATCAATGAAACGAAGAGTTGGTTCTTTGAGAAAATCAACAAGATAGACAAACGTTTGTCCAAACTTAC
>NW_024433391.1:0-9814 GCF_017639785.1 Mesocricetus auratus | reverse complement strand
TTGTACTTCTGATTCAGTTACGTATTGCTTGCCTATGTGCCATCATGTGGGTGCTGGTAATTGAACAGGGGCCCTCCCTAGGAGCAGAAAGTGCTCCAAACTGCTGAGCCCAGTCAGTAGCAGGTCAACGATCTCTCCAGGACTGACTGTTGTAAGTTTTTTAATTACAGAAAGTATTGTTTTGCTACAATTTAATCAGATTTTGTGATGTTCAGAAGTATAGTCCTGGGTTTACAAATTTTTGTGAAAAATATCTTTTAGCAGTGTTTAAAAGTTAAACAGTTGTGTGCTTGGCATCAACCTCTCTTTATTGTTGCTAGTCTATGATTTTGATATGGTCATGGTTGTTAAAACTTAGGAAATAGAAATATTTTACTCATAGTAATGTGTTGAACCAAAAGACTGCTTTAAAAAATAGTATCTGATTCATTTAAAGTCAGTTTTGACAAATTGACTTTATTTCTATGCAATTAATGCAACAATTCAATTTTTCTTTATTACAGATGCATATGAAATGGCTAAGATGCTCTGTGAACAGTATTACCCGGTAGCTCCAGAGCTGGAAGTGGAAGAATTCAATGGTAAAAGACAGAGCATTTTAAATGAGATCAGACATGGTCAGGTGGGATGGCCATAGGCAAGAAAAAAGCATTTTAATGTTAACTACAAAGAAGGTGACTTAAATGCTGATTATATCCGTGCTCTCTTTCCAAGAGTTCCTAACATGGTGCTGCACTTCCATCTTTATGTTCTTTCAAAATTATTGCTATACCTTTAGTCAGCCAGGGATGTTATTCTAAGTCACTCTTAGATAGGAATGTGCAGGGTTTCTTGTGTTCAGTAGCTTTTCCATTTATTTCAGGCTTTAATCTTGTAATGCTCCCTCTTCTTTTGTATTTGTTTCTTTCTGCTTAGACTCCAGTTGCCACTTTTTATTCTTACAGGAAAGCTATCTGAAAGAAAAATTCCTTATGGTCTCTATGGAGTTCTGTTGACATTTATTAAGTGCTGCTTCAAATAATGGTGTTTCAGGCAATGACTGTGCAAAACAGACTTTATTATTTCTTGAGTCTCAAGCATAAAAAATTCAGCCCATTTTTTCACTGACTTCTAAAACTGTACTATTAGAGGGAATATTCATATTTTGTTCATATTATTTTAGAAAGCCAACAAACCTCTAGTAATCATCCACTATAGCCACTAGGCCAAGGACAAGGGATGAATCATAGCCAAAAATATTTTACATGGTTTTAAAAGGAAGAAAAGAAATGTCAACTGTAATATTCCCAAAGAAAAGTACACATAATTGAGCAAACTTTTAGATGACTCCTAGAGAATTTTGTTTAAACTTAAAAGAAGAAAACAAACTGTAAAATGTTTTTCATTTCCTTGAGATTTGGACTGAAAAGGTTGAATTGAATTCTTAGGCTGTTTATATAACTAATGATGCAGTTTGCCACAAGATAGACTAAGCACTCAGCTTGCTTCTCAGGCCCCATTACAACCATAATAAAAGAATCCATAAAAACAACAAAAGAAGCCAATGAGGTTATAAGTGGACATCTGTGCTAGTCCCTTCAGGTTGCTAAACAAAACCATCAGAGACTGGGTGAATTAAATAACAGACATTTGTTTCTCATGGGTCTAGAACCTCGGAAGTACAAGATTGGTGTCTGGTGAAGGGGCCTATTTTGTGAATTACAGTGCCGTTACATGTAGGAAGGGGCCAAAGACTTCTGGGTTTTTTTTGTAGAACACTAATCCCATTCATGAGGTTCCACTCTCATGAATAATCAACTCCCAAAGGGCCCACTTCTAAGTACCATCACTTTAAGTATTATGTTTTGAGGTGTGAATTGAGGCAGACACAGACACTGAGTCCTGGAAATGCACTAGTGCCAACTCCTGGAAGAACACAGCCAGATAGAACTATGTTGACTGATAGGACAGGGCAGGACCAACCAAAAATCAGATAGCAACCACTTTTTCCAGTTAGACTCGAGAGGGACTCTGGGAGCAGTGGTAAGTGGTGCAAACAACTAGAACAGAAGGGAAACTAAAGGATTGGGATTAGTTAGCTCAGAGCTCATCTGAAAGAAGCCTGGGGAGATGATAGGGACTAGCTTTACTTGGTGTAGGCTCTGCTACCAACAGCAAAGTGAGTGGATGCTGTTCAAGAACAACTTACTGGGAAGGTTATGTGAAGAATATTGCTCCAAAGTAAAGCCTTCTTCATTTTAGCATTTGAAGTCCTCTCTGGTCATAGTCTACCTTTTAAAGCCAATGGAATCTTGATCAGGTTTTAAAAACTCCCAAGGCAGCCTTCTCACTATGGGCAGTCTTCAAAGGATAACGATGACTAGTTACCTCAAGTGATGAATTCAGTTCTAAACTTAATTCCTAAACAAAATCACAACCGTGGTATGTATGATTTTGACAAAACCCATTAGTATGAACAATACATAACTGGTGTTGAATTGCTCTGCTGTTCTTGCTCAGAATATGGCTCTCTTTACCAAATTCTGAGAATGATTTTAAACTCCAAATTCTATATCTAGCTAAGCCCTCAACTGAGACAATTTTATCAGGATTCAGAGATGTGTCTGTCATGCACACTATTTAGTAAGGTAGGTTATATAACTGAGTCAATGGGCTGTATAGTGTAGATGGAAAAGATATATGAGACGTTGTGGAACCCCAGAGATGTTCATGTAGCATGTTTAAAAAGCAGCTCAATCTGATTTGAAAAATTCCTAAAGAATAGCATGGATACCCTGCAAATGAAGAAGCTGGAAGATCTTGGTAATACAGTGACGATACTCAAGAGAAAAGGGATTGGGCATAATAGGAAAATGCACAGCGTAGAAGAGATCCATGCACCGTGTACTGTTACTTTTTTGTTGTGATCAAATACCATGACCAAAAAGAACTTAGAAAAGAAAGACTTCATGTGGGCTAATGGTTTTACGATAGTGTCCTTCATGGTGGGGAAGGCATGTCATGGCAGCAAGAGGAGAAAGCTAGCTGATCACATTTTCATTAGCACATAGGAAGGACGGAGAGAGAGTGAGAAGGATAAAAGCAAGCAAGGAATAAAATACTTCCTGTAGGAAAGTCTCGCCTCCCATAACCTCCTGAAATAGCATCACCACTGAGGGATCAAGTATCCAAATGCATGAGCTTTTGGGGGACGTTTTTCATTCAAACCACCACAGACTGAATGTGATAGATTTCTAAAAATGGTGATGTGATGACGGCCAATTGGAAGAATTATAGAAAGAATCCATTTCACTCTAAGACTGAAAGTATTTTCTCCAAGTAACACAAGTTATGTCATTGGATTCACAGGGAAGGAAATAGCACTTCTGTGGCTGTCCTGCAGAGATTGGTACTTACATAAAGTATTGTCAACATTACTGGTTTATAGCTTTCTTAACAGCCTAAAGGGAACAGATAGAATAGCTAATGAGGATTACAGAACAGAATGTAAGCATCTTTCAAAATACCACAGCAGAAGTACAGGCCAAGATGGGAAAGGGTAAAAGGACTTTGGCTTTCTGTTTTTAGAAGGTTTTCAGCCATTTAAATGTGCTACTAAATAATATTTTAAAGAACTGATAACAAAGGGATTGGGAGCTGGAAGCATATTTCCCTAATAGAGCAGTTATTATCTAAAAACATGAGGCCCTAGACTTGCTTCCTACTCTCTGTCAAAAATGTTTGTAGTCCATTTGTATTGGTCATGACAAAACATCTGAGGTAACAACCTAAAGGAGGAAAGATTCATCTTAAACAGTGGTTTGCTATCCATGATAGTTTGGCTCCATTTTTACAGGTGCAAGTGTCTGATCTACAATCCAGAATAGCTATGTGTATGGCTCAATACAAAATCATAAACTATTTAAAACATTTGAAGGTTGTGTGTGTGTGTGTTTGAACAACTGAATTGTGTGAGGAGCCGCCCTCGCTATCGCTATTGCCGTTAGAAGATGGCGCTGACATCTGCTGTCAGTTGGAGTTAACCGTTAGAAGATGGCGCTGACATCTGCTGTCAGTTGGAGTTAACCGTTTAAGCTGTGCCTCTCCCGTGGCGTCATCTGGGGTGATGTGCAAACCACCAATCCCGGCTCTACACGTCTCACTCGGAGCTCCTAGGCTTATATAAGGGGCTGGGTTTCTTAGCTTGGGGTCTCCCTCTAAGAAGCTGATCATTTATCTCTCAAGATGCATTAAAGCTTTACTGCAGAAGGATCCGAGTGTTCTGCGTCATTCTTGCTGGCGAGACGGTAGCGCGGGACATCTGGTGCCGAAACCCGGGAACTCTTCAACATCGCCGGCGCCGCGGGAGACCCCTCGGAAGACGGGGCGGATTCAGAACTGCAGGGACGTAAGTTCAGAGAGGTATGCTTTATCCTGAATACCCCCTTTCTCGACTTTGGCCTTAGTTTGTCATCACCGTGGGACGGGTCAGTGGAGGCTTTGGTGCTAGTCCTGTTTGTCCTTCTCCTTCATCGTGGCTGGTGCTGACAGAACGGTGCTGTCAGTCTGGTGCTGTCAGTCTGGTGCTGTCAGTCTGGTGCTGTCAGTCTGGTGCTGTCAGTCTGGTGCTGTCAGTCTGGTAACGGAGTTGAGCGCCGTTTTTAGATAAGCCGCTAGCGCGATGGGGTTGTCACAGTCAGTGGTTACTGCCCTACAGACTGTGCTAAAACAAAGAGATCTTAAAATTGCACCACGAACACTTCAAAATTTTGTGAAGGAGGTAGATAGAGTGGCACCATGGTATGCTTGTTCCGGGTCCCTCACTGTGGCCTCATGGAACAAGCTAGGTAAAGAACTAGACAGGAAGCATGCAGAAGGAGATCTCCACTTAGGTACCAAAGCCATTTGGAAGCTAGTTAAAAACTGCTTGGAGGATGAGGCCTGTCACCCTGCTATAATAGAAAGTCAGGGAACCTTAGAGGAAGTTCAGGATAGCATGTCAGAAACTGAACGGAGTGAGAGAATGGGAGCTCGCAAAAGGAAAGACATGTCTAAGAAAAAAGGCCCTCTCCAAGAAGTTAAGAAAGGGGAGAGAGAGAAGGGAGTGATCATTCACCCCCTAACAAATCTAAGAAAAAGAAAAAGCCAGAATCTAGTCTATACCCTACAGTAGAGCTAGAAGCCTTGGAGCTAGATAATTCTGATTCTGACACTCTGGATTCTAGCGAAGAAGGTGGTCTAGAGGAGGAGGTGGCACGGTATGAGGAAGAAAGATATCACCCTGATAGACACCGGCCACTGAAAACAAAAATGAATGTGAGGCCACCGCCTATAAATCCGGCGGGCTCACGCCCCTCAGCGCCTCCGCAGTATGAGCTTCGGCTGAATACTGGTACTGACTCCTTTTTACCTTTAGAGGAACGGAGAAAAATACAAGTAGCTTTTCCAGTATTCGAGAATGCGGAAGGCGGAAGAGTACATACCCCTGTAGATTACAATCAAATCAAAGAATTGGCCGAATCCGTTCGTAATTATGGGGTCAATGCTAACTTTACCACATTACAGGTGGAAAGGCTTGCTAATTTTGCCATGACTCCCACTGACTGGCAGACGACAGTGAAAGCAGTGCTTCCCAACATGGGACAATACATGGAATGGAAGGCTCTCTGGTATGATGCAGCCCAGGCACAAGCTAGAGTTAATGCCACGGCTGAAGATGAGAATCAGAGGCAGTGGACATTTGAAATGCTGACAGGTCAGGGTCAACATGCCCTTAATCAAACCAACTACATCTGGGGTGTCTATGGTCAGGTGTCGGCCGCCGCTATTAAAGCATGGAAGGCCCTCACAAAAGGGGAGAGTCCAGTGGACACCTTACAAAGATTGTCCAAGGACCCCAAGAGCCATTTTCAGACTTTGTGGCCAGAATGACAGAGGCCGCCAGTCGCATCTTTGGTGATTCAGAACAAGCTATGCCCCTGATTGAGCAACTTGTCTATGAACAAGCAACCCAGGAATGTCGAGCGGCTATCGCCCCTCGCAAAAGCAAAGGTTTACAAGATTGGCTCAGAGTGTGCAGGGAGCTGGGGGACCCCTAACCAATGCAGGACTAGCTGCCGCCATTTTACAAACGCACAGGTATAGAGATTTATCTAGTCGAAAAGCTTGTTTTAATTGTGGGAGAATGGGGCACCTTAAGAAAGATTGTCAAGCCCCTGAAAGAACAAGAGAATCGAAGCTTTGCCATCGTTGTGGTAAAGGTTATCATAGGGCTAGCGAATGCAGGTCAGTCCGGGATGTAAAGGGAGGCTTCTGCCCCCTATTGAAGAACCCAAGGTACCCCAATCAAAAAACGGGTCACGGGGCCCATGGTCCCAGGGCCCTCAGAAATATGGGAACCAATTTCAGAAAAGCAATCAAGAGGAAGTAGAGGTTTCCGAGGAACCCCCGGAATGGACTTGCGTGCCGCCTCCGACTTCTTACTCATGCCCCAAATGAATGTTCAACCGGTCCCAGTCCATTCCCCTGGACCTTTGCCCCCTGCCACCATTGGGCTTATTCTGGGCCGTGGCTCCTTAACTTTACAGGGACTCATTATATATCCTGGAATTGTTGACCCGTATCATAAAGAGGAGATTCAAGTTCTCTGTTCTAGCCCTCGGGGTGTATTTTCTATAAAGCAGGGAGATAGAATTGCACAACTGGTGTTGCTGCCCTCCCTCGGGGATGGAGAAACCTACACTTTACAAAAAAGGGCTATGGGATCTTCTGGAAGTGATTCAGCCTATCTGGCTATACCCCTAAATGAGAGACCTACAATAAAATTGTTAATTAATGGAAAAGAATTTGAAGGGATAATGGATACGGGAGCAGACAAAAGCATTATTTCACTCCATTGGTGGCCGAAGTCTTGGCCCACTGTTGTTTCATCTCATTCTCTACAAGGTCTTGGATACCAGTCCTCTCCTGCCATCAGTGCCTCAGCCTTAACCTGGCGGAATGCTGAGGGCAAACAGGGATGTTTTACCCCCTATGTGTTGCCACTCCCTGTAAATTTATGGGGACGGGATGTGTTACAAGCCATGGGCATGACCCTAACTAATGAATACTCCCCCCAGGCATCAGCCATTATGGCAAAGATGGGGTATACAAACGGTAGAGGCTTGGGTAGGCAAGAACAAGGCAGAATAAAACCCATTACGCAACACGGAAATCAGGGTAGAAAAGGACTGGGTTTTATTTAGGGGCCGTTGAGGCTTCACGACCCATACCATGGAAAACAGAGGAGCCGTTATGGGTCTCTCAATGGCCTCTATCCTCTGAAAAATTAGAGGCTGTCACAAGATTAGTGCAAGAACAGGAACGGCTGGGGCATCTAGAGCCTTCTACCTCCCCATGGAATACACCAATTTTTGTTATTAAGAAGAAATCTGGGAAGTGGAGATTACTCCACGACCTGCGGGCCATTAACAATCAGATGCATCTTTTTGGCCCTGTTCAAAGAGGCCTTCCTTTGCTTTCTGCACTTCCTCAAGATTGGAAGCTTATTATTATAGATATTAAGGATTGTTTCTTCTCTATTCCACTTTACCCACGGGATAGACCAAGGTTTGCCTTCACTATCCCTTCTCTTAATCATATGGAACCAGACAAGAGATTTCAGTGGAAGGTACTGCCGCAAGGCATGGCCAATAGCCCAACAATATGTCAGCTGTATGTGCAGGAGGCTTTGGAGCCAATTAGGAAGCAATTTACATCTTTAATCGTTATCCATTATATGGACGATATTCTTATTTGTCACAAAGAGTTAGATGTTTTACAAAAGGCTTTCCCCATGCTGGTGGCTGAATTAAAACAGTGGGGATTAGAGATTGCCTCAGAAAAGGTTCAAATTGCAGATACAGGCCTCTTTTTGGGCTCAATGATTACTCCCAAAAATATAGTTCCTCAGAAAATAGAAATTCGCAAAGACCACTTACAAACATTAAATGATTTTCAGAAACTTCTGGGAGATATAAATTGGTTGAGGCCCTTTTTAAAAATTCCATCTGCTGATCTAAAACCCCTCTTCGATCTCCTGGAGGGTGAGCCTCATATCTCCTCACCCAGAAAATTTACCCCTGCCGCCCACCGAGCCTTACAGATGGTGGAAGAGGCCTTACAGGAAGCACAATTACAACGTATTGAGGAGTCACTACCTTTTAGTCTGTGTGTTTTTAAGACAGCTCAATTGCCAACTGCAGTCCTGTGGCAACATGGACCATTACTTTGGATTCATCCAAATGCTTCCCCTGCTAAGATTATTGACTGGTACCCTGATGCTGTTGCACAGCTCGCGCTTCGCGGAATAAAAGCAGCTGTTACGCATTTTGGCAGGGATCCTGATTCCTTGATTGTGCCTTATACTGCTGCACAAGTTCAGACCTTGGCAGCCACATCTAGTGATTGGGCAGTTTTAGTTACTTCCTTTTCAGGACAAATTGATAATCATTTTCCAAAGCATCCAATTTTACAGTTTGCCCTAAACCAGGCTATAGTGTTTCCACAAGTGACAGCTAAAGACCCACTCCCAGATGGGACTGTGGTGTACACTGATGGATCAAAAACTGGTATGGGAGCTTATGTGGTCAAGGATAGGGTTATATCTAAACAATATAATGAAACTTCACCTCAAGTTGTAGAATGTCTGATAGTACTGGAGGTTCTTGAGGCTTTTCCAGGACCCCTCAATATTGTATCAGATTCCTCTTATGTGGTTAATGCAGTTAATCTCCTTGAGATAGCTGGAATAATAAGATCCTCCAGCAGAGTTGCTAACATCTTTCAAAAGATACAAGCTGCCTTGTTAAATAGGAGATTTCCTGTTTTCATTACCCATGTCCGAGCACATTCTGGACTCCCAGGTCCCATGTCCTTAGGGAATGACTTAGCGGACAAGGCTACAAAGCTGGTGGCCGCTGCCTTGTCTACCCATGCACAAGCAGCAAAAGAATTCCATCAGCGCTTTCATGTGACGGCTGAGACCTTGCGCCGTCGTTTTGCTCTATCCAGGAAAGAGGCTAGGGAAATTGTTACTCAATGCCAGAATTGCTGCGAATTCTTACCTACTCCCCACATGGGAATAAACCCACGTGGCATTAGACCATTGCAGATGTGGCAGATGGATGTTACTCATATTCCCTCTTTTGGAAGGCTTCAATATGTTCATGTTTCTGTTGACACCTGTTCTGGCGTAATGTTCGCCACACCCCTAACAGGGGAAAAGGCCTCATATGTGATTCAACATTGCCTTGAGGCCTGGAGTGCTTAGGGAAAACCCAGAATTTTAAAAACAGACAATGGACCAGCATATACCTCTCAAAAATTCCGACAGTTTTGTCGGCAAATGGATGTTACCCATCTAACTGGCCTACCTTATAACCCTCAAGGACAGGGCATTGTGGAACGTGCCCATCGTACACTCAAATCATATCTGATTAAACAAAAGGGAGTATTGAGGATGTTCTACCCTCGGTACCAAGAGTTGCTGTATCCATGGCACTTTTTACCCTTAATTTCTTGAACTCTGATGCCCAAGGCCACACTGCGGCCGATCGCCACAGTTTAGAGCCTGATAGGCCAAAAGAAATGGTAAAATGGAAAGATGTCTTGACTGATCTCTGGAAAGGCCCGGATCCTATTCTTATAAGATCCAGGGGAGCTGTGTGTGTTTTTCCACAGGAGGAAGAAAACCCCCTGTGGATCCCTGAAAGACTCACTCGAAGAGCTCCTTCACAACTCCAGAATAAGAAGGATGGAGGCCAAGTGGGTGATGAAGACTCTCCTACTCGGGATG
>NW_024433390.1:0-10014 GCF_017639785.1 Mesocricetus auratus | reverse complement strand
TGTGAGGAGCCGCCCTCACTATCGCTATCGCCATTAGAAGATGGCGCTGACATCTGCTGTCAGTTGGAGTTTACCGTTTAAGCTGTGCCTCACCCGTCATCTGGGGTGATGAGCAAACCACCAATCCCGGCTCTACACGTCTCACTCGGAGCTCCTAGGCTTATATAAGGGGCTGGGTTTCTTAGCTTGGGGTCTCCCTCTCAGAAGCTGATCATCTATCTCTCAAGATGTATTAAAGCTTTACTGCAGAAGGATCCGAGTGTCCTGCGTCGTTCTTGCTGGCGAGACGGTAGCGCGGGACATCTGGTGCCGAAACCCGGGAACTCTTCAACATCGCCGGCGCCGCGGGAGACCCCTCGGAAGACGGGGCGGATTCAGAACTGCAGGGACGTAAGTTCAGAGAGGTATGCTTTATCCTGAACACCCCTTTTCTCGACTTTGGCCTTAGTTTGTCATCACCGTGGGACGGGTCAGTGGAGGCTTTGGTGCTAGTCCTGTTTGTCCTTCTTCTTCATCGTGGCTGGTGCTGACAGAACGGTGCTGTCAGTCTGGTAAAGGAGTCGAGCGCCGTTTAGCGCGATGGGGTTGTCACAGTCAGTGGTTACTGCCCTACAGACTGTGCTAAAACAAAGAGATCTCAAAATTGCACCACGAACACTTCAAAATTTTGTGAAGGAGGTAGATAGAGTGGCACCATGGTATGCTTGTTCCGGGTCCCTCACTGTGGCCTCATGGAACAAGCTAGGTAAAGAACTAGACAGGAAGCATGCAGAAGGAGATCTCCACTTAGGTACCAAAGCCATTTGGAAGCTAGTTAAAAACTGCTTGGAGGATGAGGCCTGTCACCCTGCTATAGTAGAAAGTCAGGGAACCTTAGAGGAAGTTCAGGATAGCATGTCAGAAACTGAACGGAGTGAGAGAATGGGAGCTCGCAAAAGGAAAGACATGTCTAAGAAAAAGGCCCTCCCCAAGAAGTTAAGAAAGGGGGAGAGAAAGAAGGGAGTGATCATTCACCCCCTAACAAATCTAAGAAAAAGAAAAAGCCAGAATCTAGGCTATACCCTACGGTAGAGCTAGAAGCCTTGGAGCTAGATAATTCCGATTCTGACACTCTGGATTCTAGCGAAGAAGGTGGTCTAGAGGAGGAGGTGGCACGGTATGAGGAAGAAAGATATCACCCTGATAGACACCGGCCGCTGAAAACAAAAATGAATGTGAGGCCACCGCCTATAAATCCGGCGGGCTCACGCCCTCGGCGCCTCCGCAGTATGAGCTTCGGCTGAATACTGGTACTGACTCCTTTTTACCTTTAGAGGAACGGAGAAAAATACAAATGGCTTTTCCAGTATTCGAGAATGCGGAAGGCGGAAGAGTACATACTCCCGTAGATTACAATCAAATCAAAGAATTGGCCGAATCCGTTCGTAATTATGGGGTCAATGCTAACTTTACCACAATACAGGTAGAAAGGCTTGCTAATTTTGCCATGACTCCCACTGACTGGCAGACGACAGTGAAAGCAGTGCTTCCCAACATGGGACAATACATGGAATGGAAGGCTCTCTGGTATGATGCAGCCCAGGCGCAAGCTAGAGTTAATGCCACAGCTGAAGATGAGAATCAGAGGCAGTGGACATTTGAAATGCTGACAGGTCAGGGTCAACATGCCCTTAATCAAACCAACTACATCTGGGGCGTCTATGGTCAGGTGTCGGCCGCCGCTATTAAAGCATGGAAGGCCCTCACAAAAAGGGGAGAATCCAGTGGACACCTTACAAAGATTGTCCAAGGACCCCAAGAGCCATTTTCAGACTTTGTGGCCAGAATGACCGAGGCCGCCGGTCGCATCTTTGGTGATTCAGAACAAGCTATGCCCCTGATTGAGCAACTTGTCTATGAACAAGCAACCCAGGAATGTCGAGCGGCTATCGCCCCTCGCAAAAGCAAAGGTTTACAAGATTGGCTCAGAGTGTGCAGGGAGCTGGGGGACCCCTAACCAATGCAGGACTAGCTGCCGCCATTTTACAAACGCACAGGCGTAGAGATTTATCTAGTCGAAAAGCTTGTTTTAATTGTGGGAAAATGGGGCACCTTAAGAAAGATTGTCAATCCCCTGAAAGAACAAGAGAACTGAAGCTTTGCCATCGTTGTGGTAAAGGTTATCATAGGGCTAGTGAATGCAGGTCAGTCCGGGATATGAAAGGGAGGCTTCTGCCCCCTATTGAAGAACCCAAGGTACCCCAATCAAAAAACGGGTCACGGGGCCCATGGTCCCAGGGCCCTCAGAAATATGGGAACCGATTTCAGAAAAGCAATCAAGAGGAAGTAGAGGCTTCCGAGGAACCCCGGAATGGACTTGCGTGCCGCCTCCGACTTCTTACTCATGCCCCAAATGAATGTTCAACCGGTCCCAGTCCATTCCCTGGACCTTTGCCCCCTGCCACCATTGGGCTTATTCTGGGCCGTGGCTCCTTAACTTTACAGGGACTCATTATATATCCTGGGATTGTTGACCCGTATCATAAAGAGGAGATTCAAGTTCTCTGTTCTAGCCCTCGGGGTGTATTTTCTATAAAGCAGGGAGATAGAATTGCACAACTGGTGTTGCTGCCCTCCCTCGGGGATGGAGAAACCTACACTTTACAAAAAAGGGCTATGGGATCTTCTGGAAGTGATTCAGCCTATCTGGCTATACCCCTAAATGAGAGACCTACAATAAAATTGTTAATTAATGGAAAAGAATTTGAAGGGATAATGGATACGGGAGCAGACAAAAGCATTATTTCACTCCATTGGTGGCCGAAGTCTTGGCCCACTGTTGTTTCATCTCATTCTCTACAAGGTCTTGGATACCAGTCCTCTCCTGCCATCAGTGCCTCAGCCTTAACCTGGCGGAACGCTGAGGGCAAACAGGGATGTTTTACCCCCTATGTGTTGCCACTCCCTGTAAATTTATGGGGACGGGATGTGTTACAAGCCATGGGCATGACCCTAACTAATGAATACTCCCCCAGGCATCAGCCATTATGGCAAAGATGGGGTATACAAAGGGTAGAGGCTTGGGTAGGCAAGAACAAGGCAGAATAAAACCCATTACACAACATGGAAATCGGGGTAGAAAAGGACTGGGTTTTATTTAGGGGCCGTTGAGGCTTCACGACCCATACCGTGGAAAACAGAGGAGCCGTTATGGGTCTCTCAATGGCCTCTATCCTCTGAAAAATTAGAGGCTGTCACAAGATTAGTGCAAGAACAGGAACGGCTGGGGCATCTAGAGCCTTCTACCTCCCCATGGAATACACCAATTTTTGTTATTAAGAAGAAATCTGGGAAGTGGAGATTACTCCATGACCTGCGGGCCATTAACAATCAGATGCATCTTTTTGGCCCTGTTCAAAGAGGACTTCCTTTGCTTTCTGCACTCCCTCAAGATTGGAAGCTTATTATTATAGATATTAAGGATTGTTTCTTCTCTATTCCACTTTACCCACGGGATAGACCAAGGTTTGCCTTCACTATCCCTTCTCTTAATCATATGGAACCAGACAAGAGATTTCAGTGGAAGGTACTGCCGCAAGGCATGGCCAATAGCCCAACAATATGTCAGCTGTATGTGCAGGAGGCTTTGGAGCCAATTAGGAAGCAATTTACATCTTTAATCATGATCCATTATATGGACGATATTCTTATTTGTCACAAAGAGTTAGATGTTTTACAAAAGGCTTTTCCCATGCTGGTGGCTGAATTAAAACAGTGGGGATTAGAGATTGCCTCAGAAAAGGTTCAAATTGCAGATACAGGGCTCTTTTTGGGCTCAATGATTACTCCCAAAAATATAGTTCCTCAGAAAATAGAAATTCGCAAAGACCACTTACAAACATTAAATGATTTTCAGAAACTTCTGGGAGATATAAATTGGTTGAGGCCCTTTTTAAAAATTCCATCTGCTGATCTAAAACCCCTCTTCGATCTCCTGGAGGGTGAGCCTCATATCTCCTCACCCAGAAAATTTACCCCTGCTGCCCACCGAGCCTTACAGATGGTGGAAGAGGCCTTACAGGAAGCACAATTACAACGTATTGAGGAGTCACTACCTTTTAATCTGTGTGTTTTTAAGACAGCTCAATTGCCAACTGCAGTCCTGTGGCAACATGGACCATTACTTTGGATTCATCCAAATGCTTCCCCTGCTAAGATTATTGACTGGTACCCTGATGCTGTTGCACAGCTCGCGCTTCGCGGAATAAAAGCAGCTGTTACGCATTTTGGCAGGGATCCTGATTCCTTGATTGTGCCTTATACTGCTGCACAAGTTCAGACCTTGGCAGCCACATCTAGTGATTGGGCAGTTTTAGTTACTTCCTTTTCAGGACAAATTGATAATCATTTTCCAAAGCATCCAATTTTACAGTTTGCCCTAAACCAGGCTATAGTGTTTCCACAAGTGACAGCTAAAGACCCACTCCCAGATGGGACTGTGGTGTACACTGATGGATCGAAAACTGGTATGGGAGCTTATGTGGTCAAGGATAGGGTTATATCTAAACAATATAATGAAACTTCACCTCAAGTTGTAGAATGTCTGATAGTACTGGAGGTTCTTGAGGCTTTTCCAGGACCCCTCAATATTGTATCAGATTCCTCTTATGTGGTTAATGCAGTTAATCTCCTTGAGATAGCTGGAATAATAAGATCCTCCAGCAGAGTTGCTAACATCTTTCAGAAGATACAAGCTGCCTTGTTAAATAGGAGATTTCCTGTTTTCATTACCCATGTCCGAGCACATTCTGGACTCCCAGGTCCCATGTCCTTAGGGAATGACTTAGCGGACAAGGCTACAAAGCTGGTGGCCGCTGCCTTGTCTACCCACACACAAGCAGCAAAAGAATTCCATCAGCGCTTTCATGTGACGGCTGAGACCTTGCGCCGTCGTTTTGCTCTATCCAGGAAAGAGGCTAGGGAAATTGTTACTCAATGCCAGAATTGCTGCGAATTCTTACCTGCTCCCCACGTGGGAATAAACCCACGTGGCATTAGACCATTGCAGATGTGGCAGATGGATGTTACTCATATTCCCTCTTTTGGAAGGCTTCAATATGTTCATGTTTCTGTTGACACCTGTTCTGGCGTAATGTTTGCCACACCCCTAACAGGGGAAAAGGCCTCATATGTGATTCAACATTGCCTTGAGGCCTGGAGTGCTTGGGGAAAACCCAGAATTTTAAAAACAGACAATGGACCAGCATATACCTCTCAAAAATTCCGACAGTTTTGTCGGCAAATGGATGTTACCCATCTAACTGGCCTACCTTATAACCCTCAAGGACAGGGCATTGTGGAACGTGCCCATCGTACACTCAAATCATATCTGATTAAACAAAAGGGGAGTATTGAGGATGTTCTACCCTCGGTACCAAGAGTTGCTGTGTCCATGGCACTTTTTACCCTTAATTTCTTGAACTCTGATGCCCAAGGCCACACTGCGGCCGATCGCCACAGTTTAGAGCCTGATAGGCCAAAAGAATTTGTAAAATGGAAAGATGTGCTAACTAATGAATGGAAAGGCCCGGATCCTATTCTAATAAGATCCAGGGGAGCTGTGTGTGTTTTTCCACAGGAGGAAGAAAACCCCCTGTGGATCCCTGAAAGACTCACTCGAAGAGCTCCTTCACAACTCCAGAATAAGAAGGATGGAGGCCAAGTGGGTGATGAAGACTCTCCTACTCGGGATGATGGTTCCTAGTATGATGGGAGAGTTACGGTGGGCCATCATGTCTACCTTCCCCTACCGATGCCAGTGATGCATAATGCCCAGGAGTTCCCTAGATTTTTCACAACTAATAGAGAGTTGGGGCTTGCCTTTTTGCCTTTAGATCCTCAGATACAGAGTTTTCAGGATGAGAGAACCTTGTCATTGGTAGGAAGCTTGTGCTTTACTGTGATTTCTTCATTAAAGGATAATTTTATTCATATGGATCCAGAAAGATCTAATGCTAATCCTTTTGAATTAATGGAAGCTGTACTGATCTTTCTCCTATGGCAATGATTGCTGGAGGATATAGTGAGAAGGGACAGATTACTTTTGATTGGAAAGGGGCATTAGGCAACAGTCTGAGTGAGGGACAGAGCTCTGGATCATCTGATTGGTCCTCCTCCAATGTTAAGTATACCCCTTTTAAGAGAACTAATTATTCAGCTGCTCCAATTTGTGTTTGGCTGCCCTTTATTTGGGTTGTGAGTAATGATACCTTAGGTAAGAATCAGAAAGAAATAAATTGCTCTGCTTAGAATTGTTTTTATGCATTATGCTGGGATGCTATTAAGCACCCTTTTGCTTTGGTAATGCGCATGCCTCGATTTGTTCCAGTTCCTGTTGAGGTGCCAAGTAGTTTGAGTTTGTTTAGGGAAAAGCGAGATTTTTGGGATCTCTGCTATTATTGTGGGCCTGATAGCTGCCGCCGCGGTTACTGCTTCGGTTACCGCCTCGGCCCTTGCACTTTCCGCCACTGTGCAGACAACTCAAACCATTAATGAACTATCAGCCACTGTGACCATGGCCCTAGATAAACAGGCCACTGCCAATTCTCAGATACAAGGAGGCCTGATGTTGGTAAACCAACAGATTAATTTGGTTCAGGAACAATTGGATATATTGTGGCAGATGGCCCAATTGGGATGTGAACAAAAGTTGCCTGGCCTTTGTGTCACTTCAGTACAATATGAGAATTTTACAAGAGCAGCTAACCTGTCAAAAGCTCTGTCTCAACATTTATTACAGAATTGGACTTTTGAGTTTGAGCAGACACTCCGTGAGTTGAGAGTGGCGATCCTGCAAGTGAATTCGACGCGTCTGGATCTTTCTCTGATGGAAGGCCTCTCCTCCTGGATTTCATCTGCATTTTCTTATTTTAAGGAATGGGTGGGGGTGGGATCATTTAGCCTAGTTCTCTGCTGTGGAATAGTGTTGATGCTTTGGATGGTGTGTAAGCTCAGAGCCCAAACAAAAGAGACAAAGTGATGGTGGCACAAGCACTTGCTGCCTTAGAACACGGAGCCTCCCTGACATTTGGTTAACCATGTTAAAGCAATAGGTCGCTGGCCTCCCGGCTCTTGCACCCCACGAGGCTAGTCTCATTGCACGGGATAGAGTGGGTAGGCTTCAGCAGCCCAAGGAGTTGCAAGGCTAAGCACTGCACAGGAGAGGTCTGCGGTATAACGACTTTCTCCTGGGAGATAAGTCATCTTGCATGAAGGTTCTATGTCATGATCTCCTTCCCCCAGAAAAACGACATCGGGACTGGTCAGGGCTCCCTCTGGGGATAAGACCCTGGAGAGGAGCTTTGTACATGTTCCAAATTTGCACATGGGGATTTGACCTCTATCTCCACTCCAAAGTTGTGGGTGTCCTATGGCTTCAAAAATAAATGAATAGGGGGAGATGTGAGGAGCCGCCCTCACTATCGCTATCGCCATTAGAAGATGGCGCTGACATCTGCTGTCAGTTGGAGTTTACTGTTTAAGCTGTGCCTCACCCGTCATCTGGGTTGATGAGCAAACCACCAATCCCCGCTCTACACGTCTCACTCGGAGCTCCTAGGCTTATATAAGGGGCTGGGTTTCTTAGCTTGGGGTCTCCCTCTCAGAAGCTGATCATCTATCTCTCAAGATGTATTAAAGCTTTACTGCAGAAGGATCCGAGTGTCCTGCGTCGTTCTTGCTGGTGAGACGGTAGCGCGGGACATCACTCCAAACATTTAAGTGAATTTTCTCCATTTTAAAAAAATTTTTCTAAAACTGAAAAAACAATTTTGTCATTTCCTGTCCATGGTGCAGCACTGTACTTCAGAGAAGGTGAGGCTGTAGCACACTCACTCTCAGGTGGGACATTCCCATCACACACCCTCCTTCCAAGGTCACTGAGAAAGAAGAGCAGAAAGGATGGCAGAATCAGAGGCAGGGGATGAGAACAAGGAGACAACATTTTCTGAACACAGCAGGACAGCTGCACACATGAATTCCCAGAGGTTTCCAGCATACATAAGACTTGTAAATAATCAGGCCAGACACAATTCCAGCAAGCAGAGGGAAGGTAGGTATTCCCACCCTTAGCTAAGCAGTTATGGGCTGTTGGTAGCTTTTGGGAGGATTCATATTTTTTATTGGTGCAGCACTTGGTGCATAGACTATCCTCCACTGAAGGCCACACATCCAAGAATATACAGGCTGTGAAGACCTTGATGTGTTTATTTTAAAGGTGCAGGGGAACTAGATTGGTAGGGAAGAGGGAATGGATCTGGCAGGAGCTTAGGTGCCAGGTGTATATAGTCAAAATTCATTGCATAACATTCCCTAGGAACTAATAAAATGAAAAACATTAAAATAATATATAATTTTATGTGTATTTATCACACTAAATACCATAGAATACATACAATTCAGTTACGCTGGTGATTTTAGACATCCACTGTAGACATGAGACCTGCCTCCTTTGCGTGAGGTTTCAAGTTTTTTCACAATGTGCTGTGCAAACCTCTGTGGTGCCATTTAAAGGGAAATCAGCAGAGGGCAATATCTCTTCAAATGTGGTTAATGTCTCATCAGGTGATGGCTTCACATGACAGACTGTCACTGTGCAGAAGGAGGTCCTTTTTATGAGTGAGGAGTTTCAATAAAGTCCTGAGGAGACTTGTCCTGTGAGTTTGTGAACTCAAGAAGCAAGTGTCGTTGTCTTCTGTGAACATGCTTCCTGTCACCTGCCCAGTTCTGTTGCTCCTCTTGATGCTTGGTGAGTTACATTTACCTGAGTGTTGATGGCATCATCTTCTCACAGCTGTGGGAGTCTTTACATTCTTCCTCATGTAGCAACATGATTCCTCCACATTTATTTATTCATTATTTATCTTCAGGAAAGG
Source organism: Mesocricetus auratus (assembly GCF_017639785.1). Lineage (NCBI taxonomy): Eukaryota > Metazoa > Chordata > Mammalia > Rodentia > Cricetidae > Mesocricetus > Mesocricetus auratus. The sequence continues at coordinate 1,102 of NW_024433390.1, read as the reverse complement.
TCAATGGAGATTCAGTGACTCAGACAGAAGGCCTGATTACTGTCACCTGTGACACTGAACTGCACCTATCAGACTACTGATTCAGCGCCTACAATTTTTTGGTATGTGCAATATCTCAACAAAGCTCCGCAGCTGCTCCTGAAGAGCTTCACAGACAAGAAAAGGACAAAGCAGCAAGGGTTCCACGCCACTCACCATAAGAGCCGCACCTCCTTCTCCCTGCAGAAGTCCTCAGTGCAGCTGTCAGACTCTGCCCTGTACTACTGTACTCTGAGTGACACAGTGAGGGACATGCAGGGGAAGCTGCACACAAACCAAGATGTAGGAGGCTGAGGGGAGTGGCCCTGTGAGGGAGAGCTGTGTGACTCTCTCAGCAGGTTTTATGTATCATTCTGAAAAACAGCAACAAAACTCAGATCAAATTCTTAGAAACCCAGGAATCTGTTGATTTTCTGACAGGATAGGATGGAAGTCATTGCCAGCGACAACACAGCCCACTTCCACAGTGACAACCTTCCTCCAACATGACCACATCTACTCCAACAAGGCCACAACTCCTAGTTAGTGCCACTTGCTAAGAGATTATATTGGCAAGCTTCACTCAAATTGACACAATGGCTAATATCTACTTATAAATGTGTACATATGTTGTTTGTGTTTCTTGGTCTGGGTTACCTCACTCAGGATTATCTTTACTAGTTCCATCTACACCTTCAGCATCCATCAAATTATGATAGATATAGTGGAGCCTACACTGCTTAGAGCAGGGTATACTGTGCACAACTCTACCTAAGTCAGAAATTTGACTGGCATTGTCTCAAGTAAGTTTCATTTATGTAACCATGTATGCTATGAATTTATAGATTGCTTTTCTCCAGAATGTAGAATTCCACAGCAGACCTTCTCATCCTCTGGCTCTTATATTCTTTTTACCTCCTCTTGTTTAATTTTCCCGAGTCTTGACATGGAGCAGGAGCTGTTGACAAAGATGTACTATTTAAGGTTAGACACTAACAATTTCTATCTCAGTTCATTGACCAGAAATGAATTTCTGCATTGAATACTGTCTACTACAAAAACAGGCTTCTTTCACCAAGGATGA
>NW_024433389.1:0-6655 GCF_017639785.1 Mesocricetus auratus | reverse complement strand
GCAGTGTCCTGGAGCTGTTCCTGCAGCAGCATCAGGTAAACAGGCCAGCTTCCAGGCCTGTGTTCCAGTGCCTGCAGATTGCCTGGGAACTGCACAGATCTCCCAATCCCGGCGGGAGCCAAGCACCCCAGGCTCCAGATCTACTCTCCCACCAAAGAGACCAGGAAACCAGAGGAGGCTGGGAGTCCAGGGAAGCAGGTGTTCCTCTGGCAGCATCAGATAAACAGGCCGGCTTCCCGGCCTGTGTTCCAGTGCCTGCAGATCACCTGGGAACTGCACAGAGCTCCCAATCCCGGTGGGAGCCAAGCACCCCAGACTCCAGGTCTTCTCTCCCACCAACGAGACCAGGAAACCAGAGGAGCCAGGAAGACCAGGGGAGTAGTGGTTCCGGATCAGGTACAACAGGACCCAGCATAGGGTCCAGGGAACCAGGTAGGAGGCTAAGCACCCTAGATTCCTGTTCTCCTTCTCCACCCATGGGACCAGCACTTGGACAAGAATTAGAAGAACCACCAGATAATTGGACTTGCTAGCACCCACCAAAAGGGAACTCTGGTCCCCAGACCAGTAAGGGGCTCTTTCTGCACCCACTAGAAGAAGAGATGGGAAAGAGACAATACAAAAACACACTCAGCAACAGAAAAACAAATATGACACCGCCAGATTCTAGAGACTCCACACAAGCAAGACCCCAACATTCCAATGCGAACTAAGCAGAAGAGAACGACCTTAAAAGCACTTTCATGAAATTGATAGAGGCCCTAAAAGAGGATATAGGAAAATCCCTCAAAGAAATGGAAGAAAAAACAAACCAAAAAATGCAAGAATTGGAAGAAAAAACAAACCAAAAACGGCAGGAAATGGAAGAAGAAACAAAGCAAAAAATGCAAGAAATGGTAGAAAAAACAAAGCAAAAAATGAAAAAAATGGAAGAAGAAACATACCAAAAAAGGCAGGAAATGGAAGAAGAAACAAAGCAAAAAATGCAAGAAATGGAAGAAAATCAAAGCAAAAAATGCAAGAATTGGAAGAAGAAACATACCAAAAAAGGCAGGAAATGGAAGAAGAAACAAAGCAAAAAATGCAAGAAATGGTAGAAAAAACAAAGCAAAAAATGAAAAAAAATGGAAGAAGAAACAAACCAAAAAAGGCAGGAAATGGAAGAAGAAACAAAGCACAAAATGTGAGAAATGGAACAAAAAGCAAACCAAAAATATGCAAGAAATGGAAGAAAGAACAAACCAAAAAATTCATAAAAGGCAACAAATGGACGAAAAGATAAACCGAAAATTGCAAGAAGCAATGCAAACACTGCAAGGGTTGAAAACTGAAACAGAGACATTAAAAAAAAACACAATCTGAAGAAAGGCAGAAAATAGAAAAGCTGGACAAACAGTCAGGCACTACCGATACAAGCATTACCATCAGAATTGAAGAGATGGAAGAGAGAATCTCAAGTGTTGAAGATACACTAGGAGAAATGGATTTATCAACCAAAGAAAACCTTAAATCCAACAAATCCTTAACACAAAACATCCAGGAAATATGGGACACCATGAAAAGACCAAACCTAAGAATAATAGGTATAGAAGAAGGAGAAGAAATCCACCTCAAAGGGGCAGAAGGCATATTCAACAAAATCATAGAAGAAAACTTTCCAAACCTTAAGAAAGACATGCCAATGAAGGTACAAGAAGCCTACAGAACACCAAATAGAGTGGACCACAAAAAAATCCCCTTGCCACATAATAATCAAGACCCCAAACATATAGAATAAAGAAAGAATATTAAGAGCAGCTAAGGAAAAAGGTCAAGTAACATATAAATGCAGACCTATCAGAATTACACCTGATTTCTCCATGGAAACTCTGAAAGCCAGAAGGTCCTGGATAGATATTCTGCCTACACTAAGAGACCATGGATGCCAGCTTAGACTATTATACCCGGCAAAGCTCTCACTCACTATAGACGGAGAAAACAAGATATTCCATGACAAAACTAGATTCAAGCAATATGTGTCCACTAAATCAGCCCTACAGAAAATTTTGGAAGGAAAACTCCAACCCAAGGAAGCTAACTACAACCAGAAAAACATAGGCATTAGAGAATCCCACTCTACCAACAGCCAAAAGAACAAAGGGGTGGAATTCCACACATAATTCCACCACCAACAACCATTGCAAATCGAAGAAGGATGAGCAATCAATGGTCATTAATATCCCTCAATATTAATGGCCTTAACTCTCCCATAAAAAGACACAGACTAGCAGAATGGATTCGAAGACAGAACCCTTCCTTCTGCTGCATACAAGAAACACACCTCACCCTCAAAGACAGACATTACCTGAGAGTTAAAGGTTGGGAGAATTTTTTCAATCAAATGGACCCAAGAAACAAGCAGGGGTAGCAATCCTAATATCTAACAAACTAGACTTTACAATAAAATCAATCAAAAGAGATGAAGGAGGTCATTACATACTCATCACAGGTGAAACCCACCAAGATGAAGTGTCTATTCTGAACATCTATGCCCCACATTCGTTAAAGAAACATTATTAGAACTTAAATCTCATCTAAAGCCCCACACAGTTATAGTAGGGGATTTCAACACTTCCTGGATAGCTATCACTTGCCAAAACTAAATCAAGAACAGATAAGCAATTTAAATAGACCTATAACCCCTATGGAAATAGAAGCAGTCATCAAAATTCTCCCAACCAAAAAAAGTCCAGGTCCAGATAGCTTTAGTGCGGAATTCTACCAGAAATTCAAAGAACAGCTTATACCAATTCTTCTCAAAGTGTTCCACACAATAGAAGCAGAAGGGTCTTTGCCAAACTCTTTCTATGAGTCTTCAATAACCTTGATCCCCAAGCCACACAAAGATACAACTAAGAAAGAGAACATCAGACCAATATCCCTCATGAACATTGATGCAAAAATACTCAATAAAATACTGGCAAATCGGACCCAAGAACACATCAAAACAATCATTCTCCATGATCAAGTAGGTTTCATCCCAGGGATGCAGGGATGGTTCAACATATGAAAATCCATCAACGTAATCCACCATATAAACAAGCTGAAAAACAAAAGTCACATGATCATCTCACTATATGCTGAAAAAGCCTTTGACAAAATCCAACACCCCTTCATGATAAAGATCTTGGAGAGATCTGGGATAACAGGGACATACTTAAACATAATAAAAGCTATATACAATAAACCAACAGCCAACATCAAACTAAATGGACAGAAACTCAACGCAATTCCTCTAAAATCAGGAACAAAACAAGGCTGTCCACTCTCTCCATACCTTTTCAACATGGTACTTGAAGTTCTAGCTATTGCCATACGACAACAAAGGGGGATCAAGGGGAATACAAATTGGGAAGGAAGAGGTCAAACTATCACTGTTTGCAGACAATATGATAGTTTACATCAATGACCCAAAGAACTCTACCAGGGAACTCTTACAGCTGATTAACACCTTCAGCAAAGTGGCAGGCTACAAGATCAACTCAAGAAAATCAGTAGCCCTACTATATACAGATGATAAAAGGGCTGAAACAGAAATCAGAGAAACATCACCCTTTACAATTGCCACAAACAACATAAAATACCTTGGGGTAATGCTAACCAAACAAGTGAAAGACCTATATCGTAAGAACTTTGAATCTTTAAAGAAAGAAATTAAAGAAGCCCTCAGAAAATGGAAAGATATCCCATGCTCTTGGATAGGTAGGATCAATGTAGTAAAAATGGCAATCCTGCCAAAAGCAATCTACAGATTCAATGCAATCCCCATTAAAATCCCAGCACAATTCTTCACAGACCTTGAAAGAACAATAATCAATTTTGTATGGAAAAACAAAAGACCCAGGACAGCCAAAACAACCCTGTTCAACAAGGCAACGTCCGGAGGCATCACCATCCCTGACCTCAAGCTCTATGATAGAGCTATAATCCTGAAAACAGCTTGGTATTGGCACAAAAATAGACAGGTAGACCAATGGAATCGAATTGAAAACCCGGGTATTAACCCACACACGTATGAACATCTGATCTTTGACAAAGAAACTAAAAATATACAATGGAATAAAGAAAGCATCTTCAACAAATGAGGCTGGCATAACTGGAGACTGGCATGTAGAAGAATGCAGATCGATCCATGTTTATCACCATGCACAAAACTTAAGTCCCAATGAATCAAAGACCTCAACATAAATCCAGCCACACTGAACCTCTTAAAAGAGAAAGTGGGTGGTACCCTTGAACGAATTGGTACAGGAGACAGCTTCCTGAACATAACACCAGTAGCACAGACAGTGAGATCAACAATTAATAAATGGGACCGACTGAAACTGAGAAGCTTCTGTAAGGCAAAGGACACAGTCAGCAAGACAAAAAGGCAGCCCACAGAATGGGAAAAAATATTCACTAATCCCACATCTGACAGAGGGTTGATCTCCAAAATTTACAAAGAATTCAAGAAGCAAGTCTCCAAAACATCAAAGGACCCAATTAAAAAGTAGGCTGCAGAACTAAATAGAGAGTTTTCAATAGAGGAGTCTAAAATGGCTGAGAGGCACTTGAGAAAGTGCTCAACATCCTTAGCCATCCGGGAAATGCAAATCAAAATCACTCTAAGAGATACCATCTCACTCCTGTTAGAATGGCTAAAATCAAAAACACCAATGACAATTTATGCTGGAGAGGATGTGGTGAAAGGGGGACACTCCTCCATTGCTGGTGGGAGTGCCAACTGGTTCAGCCACTTTGGAAATCAGTATGGAGATTCCTCAGAAAAGTGGGAATAAACCTACCACAAGACCCAGCAACTCCCGTCTTAGGCATATATCCAAAAGATGCCCATTCATACAACAAAGATGTCTGTTCCACTATGTTCATAGCAGCTTTATTTGTAATAGCCAGAACTTGGAAGCAACCTAGATGTCCCTCAACCAAAGAGTGGATAGAGAAAATGTGGTACATTTACACAATGGAGTACTATTCAGCAGAAATAAACAATGGAATCATGAGATTTGCAGGCAAATGGATGACACTAGAAGAAACCATCCTGAGTGAGGTAACCCAGTCACAAAAAGAGAAACATTGCATGTACTCTCTCATATATGGATTTTAGACATAGATCTGGGGAGTGCCAGCCTACAATCCTATGGCCAGAGGGTCTGGAAAACAGAAACTTCATTTAGTGGCTGATCGAAGAAGAGGCAGACTCCCTCGGTTAAGTCCTGAGCTGAACTCAAGAAAGCCAGTAACAGAGAGGGAGGACTGATAATCAAAAGGATTAAGACTGGGCTGGTTTAACCCCCAGAAACAGCTGACCAGACAAAGGTTAACTCTTGAATCCCAGGCATCAGCCTGGGAATCCAGCATGGGACTGATCAAGACCTCCTGAATCTGGGTGTCAGTGAGGAGGCCTAGGTAATCTATTGAGCCTTGGTCAGCAGATCAGTACCCATCCCAAGTATACACATGGACTTTGGACTCCCATAGAACAATGTGAGGTGCACTCTCACCCTGAACTCTTGGGGAAGGGTCTAGGCCTTGCCCTATATGAAATGACAGACTATGGACACCCCCATGGAGGGCCTCACCCTCCCTGGGGGAATGAGGGGATAACGGGGGGGGAGTTGGGGGAGGGCACGGGAGGAGGGGAGGGAAAGGGAGAGGGACCTGGAACTGACTTGTGAAGCAACCTTGTTTCTTATCTAAATTTAAACTGGAAAATAAAAAAAAGAATTATAAATAATGGTGAGGGGTAAGGTACATTGAATTACATCCCTGTTCTGGCAAATGTTCATTGTCAGCGATACCATTTACTGTCTTCTTGGTGTGTGTGGCTAGGCTCCATTTAATTCAACAGCCATTAATTGAGCATTCCCCATGCATCAGGCACTAGCCTAGGCATTGAGAGCAGAGGCAAAGTATTACAAAGTGGAATCAGATACAGTCCCCACCATCAAGCAACATGGAGGCTTGTGGTGTATTAATAGTAAGCTGACATTCAAATCACAGTATGATGGATGCTCTCGAAGAGGGGAAAGTGGAGTGCTTTGACAGGAACGACAGTATGATGGATTCTGCCTGGGGTGCAGAGAAGAGTTTTCACCAAGATGCCATTAGAATGGAGCCTCCAAGAGAAACAAGAGTGAGGGGGGTGGAAATGAGTTCCTGGACAGAGAAAAGAGCAGAGGCAAAACACCACGATAGCAAAGTACATCTGGATGTGAGCTGAAGTCACTGCTGTCCTGAAGACAGCGAGTGGGAGGGTTACGGGATGGGTGGAGAGGTGAGAGACTGGAGCCAGGACACTGTGGGGGCTGCTCCCTCTTAGAGCAGGAAAGAAGTTTGGACACAGCTCATATGTCCAGTCCTATTGTTTTTAACCCACACATGCCTGTGATGCTCTCTAAGAAAGTTACCAAGTCTCTTTAAGCCTGTGTTCAGTCTGTCACATGAGGAAATGCCTTCCACTCCTAGTTGCTGTAAAGATAAAATAAGATCATGACAAGTAACACCCAATAAACAACTACCTGTAGCTTTACAAAATGAATAAAAAAAGAGAAATGCAGTGTCCTGGAGTCTCCATCACTGTCTTCAACAGTTGGGGAGCTATTGCCATGCAGAG
>NW_024433388.1:0-37265 GCF_017639785.1 Mesocricetus auratus | reverse complement strand
TAAAAGGTAGAAAAGATATCCAACTTGACAAAATCAGAAGCAAAAGGGGGATCATAACAACAGACACTGAGAAATTACAAAGAGTATTTACATCACACTTGAAAAGCCTGCACTCTACAAAATTGGAAAAGCAAAATGAAATGTAAACCTTGAACCTGACAGAAGAGAAAGTGGATAATAGTCTTGATGTGTAGCACAGGAGACAATTTTCCTGAACACAAATAGTGCAGATCGTACTATAAACAATTAAAAAAATGAGACCTCATGAAACCAAAAAGGCTGTGTAAGACAAATCACACTGTCAATGTGGCAAAATGGCAGCCTATAGAATGGGAAAATATCAGAAGGGCAGTGGTGACACACACCTTCAATCCCAAATCTTGGGAGGGAGAAGAAATCAGATCTCAGTGAGTTTGAGGCCAGCCTGATCTACAAAGTGAGTACCAGGATGGCCAGGACTGTTACACAGAAAAACCATGCCTTGAAAAACAAAAATAAAAGCAAAAAATGGAAATGATCTTCACCAACCCCACATCAGACACAGGGCTACCCTTAGTGAACCTGTTTATGGACTGTTCTGTTGATATCCCTGGGAGGCATGCTAGTTTGTGACAGGAAATGTAGAAGGAATGGATCTAGGGGAGGGGGGATGTACTGGGAAGGGACTGGGAAGAGAGTAGGGAGGAAAATCTGTGAGCAGAATTGTAGGGGAAAAGGGCCAGACAAAGAGACACACCCTGAACAGAGGCAAAGAAACACACTTCATCCCTGCAACCAGAACTAACAGAAAAAAATGAACATTGACTATGAAACCAGTGCCAAAGAAATATACTTTGTCCCTGTAATAAAAGTCAGTGCAAGTAATACATCCTGGCCAGAAAATCAGAGACAAAAGTCTAAATAGGACCACTGAAAGAAACACACTTTGGCCCTGATTCCTGAGCCAAATCTGACCCTGAACCTTTGCAGAAATCCAACAAATCCTTGAGCAGGAGATCTAGCCAATCTGAGCTCAGGGATTGAAATCTGACTAATCCCCACCCTCAAAATGTCCCTGGAAGAACTCTGCCCCTAGGAAGCCCTATATAAATCCTGTGCCTGTTCAGCTTCCAGGGCTGTCCAGCTGTCTTCTGCCACTGTGGCAGACGGCAACCACTCTCCTGGATTTTTGCCTCCCAATTAATCCCTTGAATGAGGTTGGGGTGAGACCTTCCCTCAGAGCCAGAAGCAAGCATGGCTGTAACACTTTGGGGGGAGGGAACTTTCCCCTCCCTGAGTTGTTACACTCTGCTCTCTAGGGGACCAGAGCCGAACTGTAACAACTTCTCCAGGGAAACCATCTTCTGGAAGAGCAGAGCTATACACAGGGGAATCCTTTACCTGAGGCAGGGCTGTAAGCTGCTATGTTTACTGTGATCTGTTGTATTCCTTGGCTCCAGAGTGCCAGAAAACCTTACAATCCTAGCTGTAACACTCAGTATTCTGTGGCTCCCAGTGCCAGAAAACCTTTGTACCTGAGCTATAACGCTCCGTATTCTCTAGTTCCTAAGTGCCAGAATTCCTGTCCATCCCATCCAAGCCGCCTCAGTGCTTACTAGGATATGAAACTATTATTTTGAAAACAAAAGAATCAAATAAAAAATTAAACATATATAGCAGTGTTTAAACTGAAATGTAAGAAAATATTTAAGAGGATAAAGTATCTTTGCTCCCGAACTGAAAGTCTATGAGAAAAAAATAATATATTTAAAATGCATGAAGAGAAAATATGAATGATTTCTGCCCTGATACACATCTAACGTTTCTTACAAAAAGTTTTCTTATAATTCTATATCCCAAGCTCTAATACTCTCTAAATATTATAGAAAATAGAATATGAAATATCTGTTTCCTTTATATTCTCTTAGAAGAGCAGGAGACATACATCAGTTGGTAAAAGTATGCTTTAAGACTTGAAATAGACGCCCAGAATCCCTGAAGTAATCACATACTTTGGGGACAATACCATGGCTCAATGATAAAAAGGTCTTGTCATCCCTCATCAGCTTCATCAGCTAAGTTACAGCTCAGAAAACAACACAGTGAATGGTATAAAATAAACTCCTAAACTTTATCATCGGACCCACCCATGTGCATTATGGCATGTAACAAAACATTTGACGCACTTTCCAAACAAAGTTAAGAAATGGAAAGGAAATGCTGAGCATAGTGGTTTCTACTTGTAATTCCACTGAGAAGGGGGCAGAATTCAAAGAGTCCCTCGGAATTATGGGTCACCAACCCAGGCCGAATTGGATAGCTTAGGTTCCAATGAGAACCTGGTCTTCTGATGAAGAATAGTGAAAGTTCACCTATGGACTCCACATGGATGCATCCACACATAAAAGCACACCTATACAGAAACAAATACACAAAAAGAAACAAACACATCTGGAGACACAGTCACTCTAATACACACACAGACAAACCCCCATATACACAAAACCATACACACACATTAAATTCTCTCAGGAGAAGAAAAATTATGTTATATACACATTGAGCATTCAATTACTACTTCAAATTGTCTTGGGATGTACTCATTTTTGACAATGAAAGGTTTTCTCACGTGACTCCACGTGGATTATAAAAATCACTGAAATACATAAATCGATTCCATTAGTGACCCAGGAAGAACACACAACACATTTCATAGCAGGAAATACTAAAGTGCACAAGCACCCTGACTAGGTTTGGTCCCTGAAACTTACTCACATCCTCGCACTAGAGACACACCACAGCAGAGTAGGAAATTGAAGGCTAGCCTGGGCTATGTATCCATTAGCAGCCATAGAATTAAGAACTGTCAAAAGTCTTTCTTAGAAGTGGGGTGGGCAGGTTTGTTGGTAGAGCCCTTGACTAGTATGCACACAGACCTGCACTTGACTCCCAGTATAGTACAACATCAGGGAAGACAGCAACTGTCTTGCACCCTGGTCATCCTATGCCTGGTGACCCAAAGGAGGACAGCCACAGTACATGAGATCCTGTCTCAACAACAATGTCATGTTCATTAACATCTTTAGGACTTGACTTTTCGGTATGTGGCTTTGGGGACATGATTACCTGCTGGTGCCAAGACTATATATAGTACATCCCCTTGTCCTCTCTGGCTCTGTTCCCTCCTATCTGCCTCCTCTGTTCTCCTTGCTTTAGGTTTGGCTATTTTTGTGTCCACCCTTTCTGTAGTCCAGTGCTTTCACTTTGCTCCTCCCTTCACCTGTGTGCTGCTCCTCCCATTTCTATACCCTGCCCACCTTGCACCCCTATTCATCACATTGTGACATTCACATCAACTCCACACCTGGCCTCTGATTTACAGCTGCCCTGGTTAACGTACACAAAGTCCTGTTTGATTATCAGAGAGGCAGGATGGCAGGGAAAAGGCAGGGGACAAGGCACGGGAGCCCGGGGGAAATCATTGAACAGCCAAGTGGCAATCATTTGGAGCATGGGTTAGGGGGGAGTGCAGTCAATGGCGGGCAGGGGCTAATCACTGCTTCTACAAACAACAAATGCACCATTCAAACGTTCATTCTGTGTTTTTATGGCACTTCCATAAATATATCGTTAGAAAGCTAACCCCTGGCTGGTGGTGGTGACCCAAGCTTTTAATCCCAGCACTCGGGAGGCAGAGGCAGGTAGATCTCTGTGAGTTCGAGGCCAGCCCGGTCTACAAAGCCAGTTCCACGACAGGCTCCAAAGCTACACAGAGATACCCCATCTCACGAAATAAAACAAAATAGAAGTAATAAAAGGTAAGTAGCGCTCATTTCCAAGCTGTGTGGTCCCGAGGGTTAGAACTTAGCAAAAAACTTCATGTCATTTGGGAAATACCCGCCATTTTAGTCCCCGCCCCCTTCAACAATTGTTATTCCCAGTGATGGTTAAGCTTCCCTTCTAGAACGCAAGGCTGCATGTAGAACAACAACGGGCCCAGGACCAGACAGGGTGGAAGGATGTCCTGAGGTGAAGACAACACGAGAACGAGGCACAAAGCCTCTCCCCGAGGCTCAGCACCACCAGGCGCCATTTTATGCAGCCTGTGTGGCGAGGCCGAGGCCTCCACAAAAGGACGCTTCCTGACCAGTGGGGACCCTGAGGAGGGTGAGGAGCCCGGAGCAGGGCGCGGGGCCCAGAGGCTACATTCACAGAGACACAACTAGAAAGAACCAGATACCCTCACGATTTGTCGCCACGTTGGCACCACGACCTGGATTCCATGCCATCTCCAAGAGGAATGCACCCCGTGCAGGGGGAGGAGTCTCTTTCTGGACCTTCCTCCCGCTCTCCACGGTTGGCTAATGGAGCCCTCCAATCACCGCCCTTCCTGGCACTGTTGCCAAGGCTCACTGGGCAGATTTTAGAGTGTGCAAGTCAGCACCAGGTTTCCAATCAAGAGGGAGGGGCGTGGCAATCCAGCTACAGCATGGCTACCACGGTGCTCTTGGGTGGCAGTTTGCACAAATCTTAGCAGGTAGCAACTCTCCAAGAAGAAAGAATCGCACAGTGTTCCTACCAGCTCTTTAAGTGTGTTCCCTGATTTATGTTAGGACAACGTCACCGCAATTATTTGGCTTTAAATACTACTTGTTTTATCTGTGGTTTTTTTTCACTATTTTTCTTTTCAGATTACAGCTTAGACCCACATATCAAAGCACCTATAATTTCATTGACACAAAACAGTTTTTGGACAACTGACCTAGTTTCCCTAGGGATAACAGCACAGTTCTATGAAAGAGTTCATACCGACAATCACGGTTTACAACCTCGATGTTGGATCAGGACATCCCGATGGTGCAGCAGCTGTTAAGGGTTCGTTTGTTCAACTATTAAAACTCTCAAGTGACCTGAATTCAGCAAGGAGTAATCCAGGTCGGTTTGAATCTATTCATCAGTTCTCCCTTTATGAAAGGATAAGAGAAATGGGGCCTCCTTAACACAAGCACCTCAAAAAATCAATGAAACTATCTTAACATAGTAGATTCAGATCAACATGCCCTAAATAAGGGTACATTTGGGTGACAGTGCCCAGAAATTGTATAAAACTTAAAATCTTGTTCTCAGAGTTACAAATCCTATCACTAATAATGCATTTAATCAATATATTTATATTTCTAATTCCTATTTTAATTGCCATGGCATTTCTTTTTAGTTTGCATTCATTATTTTTTTGAGTCCATGTTTGTCCCTTACTCAAGCGAGTGCCTGGTGCCTATGCAGGCAAGAGGAGGACTGGAATTCCTGGGAACCAGTAGACACACAGGGTTGTGAGTCAAGTCATGCTGGGAATCAACCGTGTGGTGTAAGGAAACAGGCCAGTGTTCTTAATCACTGAGCTGAGTATCCAGACCCCTAAGTTGTGTGTGTGTGTTTGTGTGTTTGTCTGTGTGTACACCAAACTGCCTAGAGTCTGTCAGCTCCTTAACTGTACATTTCTTGTATATTTTGGGAAAATATGTGATTAGTGTTGTCTATAAAATCAACTCATTCACACTTTTCTTTCTTTCCTCTTCTCTAATTGCATATTTCCTTGTTCATTCACATGTCTGTATTTTTTGTCTCCAAGCTGTCCTATGAGGTAAATTTACAACTTTCAGTGCCTACATCTAAAAAAATATGGATAAGCTTAAAAAAATAACTCATACACAAAAATTCAGGAAAACAAGAGGAAAGAAAAATCCAACTGCCAAAAAAATAAAAATATAAATCACGGGAGAAATTAATGAAATAGAAACAAAGAAAACAATACAAAGAAAAAGTATGTAAATACTGGTCTTTTGAGAATTTAAACTGTATTGAGAGACTCTTGGTCCTACTAACCAACTAATCAGACATGAACAGGAAATACTGCAACAGACTCCAAGGAAATGCAGTGTACTACAAAGGAATATTAAAACATGTACTGCATTCAGTGGGAATACTTAAAAGATTTTCTATGTTCAGCCAACCCATGAAATAAAGATTCCCCTAAACTTAGCTTTCTCTTCCATCTGTCTCAGCAGATTTCAAATCCACTGCAGAATACTAGAGTAACGATCCAGTCCCAGATGTTCCCTGTTGATCTGCATCCTAGTCAGCTCCAAAGCAGCTAGTCTTAGAAGGTTCAGCCTCACACACTCCTTCCATATTGCCTCCAACCCTTATCCCTTATGATCCCCTGAGCCTGGACATCAAATGACACATCCTGCTCTTTCCAGCGTTGACCAACATTCCAGCTTCCATGGGTCCCTAACAATGACACCCCGATATCAGCAGGAAGCAGCTACGGGAAAGACACCCCCTTACCAAACACACAATAATAAAACAAAAAGATGGGAATGAAGGGATCTCTAACAAGCCCAAGCATTACAAACAGGGAGATGACATGTTTTGACCTTTCCTTTTCCCTCTCCCTTGCTAACCTATCACATTACATTCCTAAAGCTTGCACGTGCTCCAGGGGCACAATCCCTTAGCACAAGGTACTTATGCATTCCTACAGGAAGCCACCAAGGTCTGCTCCCTTATTTGACCACTGCCTCATTACTGTGTCAGGTCATCAAGGTCCCAATATCAAAAGACCAAGGTCCATCCAGCAATCAAAATTCACTCTTTGGCTACACTGGCTAACAAGTCCAATCAGTACTTACCAACTCCCCCAATCACAGCCTCCCCCTTTCTCATTAAAAACTAGTTCTGCGGTGAGACACCTGCTGCTGTCTTTATCAGATACATAACTAGGCTCAACCCTGCACTCACTTGTCCATCCCAGTAAATAAATCCCCTTTGTACTGAGAACTTGGTGTCTGGGTGTCTTCTGTGCCAGGTTCAAGGTCCCCCCCATTACAGGGCATTTTATCACTTAAATTAAAATGAATAGACCATGAAAGATACACAACAGCCTTTAAAGGAATATTTTAGCTCTTTTAGAAACATCAACAACAAAAGAGAAAAATAAGTGAATTTATTATTGTCATTAAAATCTTCTTGGCTGGAATGACATATGTACAAAGTAAAAAGCAAACAGCTGATCCTCAGGAGAAAATGTTCATAAATACGACATAAACATATAGATCCATAATATTGCAGCATTAATTCACAGAATTCAATGATAAAATCAATTTGTTTCCATTTAAAGTGTAACATTTCTGTTCCCTGCTCTCCCATATTCATTTCTAGGTTCCTCTTATCTTGCTGTCATTCTTATTATGGTTCTAATGAATCCACACATTATATCTTCGAATACTGTCCTGGAACTCACTCCTTAGAGCAGGCTGGCCTCAAACTCACATTGCCTTCTAGTGCTGGAACTAAATGACTGCACCACCCCAATTGGCTTGAATTGTCTGTATTCTGCCTAGAAGACTTGGACTCATTAGTTTTAATGACCCGGTGACCTTAGAGCTATCTATGGAGGGAGATGGACACCAAGAAAGCTTATCCCAGATACAAAACCAATCATGAGTGTGTCTTATGGAGGGGAGTGACAGGCACATTATGGCCTGCTGACTTCTGTGTTATCCCTGTCAGATACAGCACTAGATTCTTTCCCTTTTAAATATAGGAACTGCCCTCGTGGTGACATGTGCTCTGTAAAGAATTTTCTAAATTGTCACATCAAAAGCTTTATTAAGTACTGAAAATTAGAAGGACTATTGTCTGGAATCCTGGAATGGGAATAATTGTTGCTTGGACATTTTCCCCTAATTTTAGTGTGTTTTAAATAAGCTGACAATAATCCTCCTGGCATCTGAGTCCCCAAGACTGATCCAGGTTGATGAAGTCACTCTGAGCTTAGTTTTCATTCACTCCTCTTCACATTTTGCATCCCTGTTTTGATACCTGCAGGGATTCCCTCATTGAATGGTGAAATTATTAGATTGTTAACTATTATAATGGAGTTTTTGTGTCTTTGTGTGTGTTTGTATATCTCTGGGGACTCCAATCAACCTGAGGATAGGACAATCCTACTCACCAGGAGTAGGCTGGTGTTGGTGGCCCACACCTTTATTCCCAGCACTCGGGAGGCAGAGGCAGGTGGAACACTGTGATTTCTGAGGCCAGCCTGGACTACAGAGCCAGTTCCATCACAGGCTCTAAAGCTACACAGAGATACCCCGTCTCACAAAATAAAACAAAATTGAAGTAATAAAAGGTAAGTAGCTCTAATTTCCAGCTATGTGGTCCCGAGGGTTAGAACTTAGCAAAAAACTTCATGTCATTTGGGAAATACCCACCGTTTTAGTCCCCGCCCCCTTCAACAATTGTTATTCCCAGTGATGGTTAAGCTTCCCTTCTAGAACACAGGGCTGCATGTAGAACAACAACGGGCCCAGGACCAGACAGGGTGGAAGGATGTCCTGAGGTGAAGACAACACGAGAACGAGGCACAAAGCCTCTCCCCGAGGCTCAGCACCACCAGGCGCCATTTTATGCAGCCTGTGTGGCGAGGCCGAGGCCTCCACAAAAGGACGCTTCCTGACCAGTGGGGACCCTGAGGAGGGTGAGGAGCCCGGAGCAGGGCACGGGGCCCAGAGGCTACATTAACAGAGACACAACTAGAAAGAACCAGATACCCTCACGATTTGTCGCCACGTTGGCACCACGACCTGGATTCCATGCCATCTCCAAGAGGAATGCACCCCGTGCAGGGGGAGGAGTCTCTTTCTGAACATTCCTCCCGCTCCCCCACGGTTGGATAATGGAGCCCTCCAATCACCGCCCTTCCTGGCACTGTTGCCAAGGCTCAGTGGGCAGACTTTAGAGTGTGCAAGTCAGCACCAGGTTTCCCATCCAGAGGGAGGGGCGTGGCAATCCAGCTACAGCATGGCTACCACGGTGCTCTTGGGTGGCAGTTTGCACAAATCTTAGCAGGTAGCAACTCTGCAATAAGAAAGAATCACACAGTTTTCCTACCAGTTCCTTAAGTGTGTTCCCTGGGTTATATTATGGCAATGTCACCATTATTTCTTTGGTCCAATTCCTACTTGTTTTCTCTATGTTTTTTGCTGTATTTTTGTTTCTTTTCTATTTTACTTTTCAATTTCGTTCAAGATCATTTAGTGTCAATCTTTGTTATTTAAGCAAGTGAGTGCCTCATGCCTGTGCAGTCTAGAGGTGGCTTGGCTACCCTGGGAACCTGGAGACTCAGAGGGGTGTGAGTCAAGTGGAGCTGAAAGTCCATTGCGTGATGAGAGGGAACAGTACAGTGTTCTTAGTCATGGAGCTGAGACTCCAGCCCCCTTTGTAGTATATGTATGCTCTCAATTCCTTCTGTCCTTCTCTGAACCGTGTGGGATCCAGTGTTGAAACTCAGTATGCCAAGCTTCTTTAGCATCTGACTCATCTCAGCTGCTCTTTATGCTCTTTTCCCTTGTACTTAGAATTCACACATGTGCCGTGTCCGGTGCACAGCGTGTTACAGAGAATGTGCAGAGGGTATTGGGATTGATGACACAGAGACCAGTCGGTGGTGCAAAGAATACTTCAAGAAGGCTTCACTTTATTCTTACCCTGGCTGTTTATTCTATGCCCTGACACCAGAGGCAGCAGTGGGTGGGTCAGGAAGAGCAGGTTAGTCATTGGAAAAGGTCAAGGTCAGGGTGTTCCTGTGGGCCAGCTCTTAGCAGGAACTAATTACTCTGGGCACCATGTTGTTTTTAGTAAACAATATGCCAGGCTGATGGGGAAGTGGTCCTCTGGCCAAGGTCTGTTGTTCCCACAATTCCCCTTTTTATTTTCTAATGAGGCACTCTTTACCCTCCCTTACCCGTCTTTGGGGACCTGACGAACCCTGTCTTAGGCAGCAGTTCTCTTCCCCACAGGTTGCTCGTCATCAGATAACCTCAATCATCTGTAACCAGACTTCATGGCTACTGCAATTGCCAGGGGCTAAGCTGAGCAATACTACTTGGTGATGGATCTGTTGCCTATGGAACAAGGCACGTTTGAACTCGGCATAAGGCCAGAATGCCTACTGCCACTGGTGACACCACTCCCAGGATCCCCATTGACATGGTGTCTCCCCATTGCTGTACCCACCCCCCGATCTGGGCCATAGCATTTTACCAGCCTTCCTCTGTTACAAGGGTGACCCGCATGTGATTTACAGTTACAATTTAATGGTCAAAACAGTGATAAAGTTTACAATCATTCCAAGATCCACTTGAAAGCATTTAGAAGGTACACTTGCACAGATACATTAGAAATACTCATTGATGTTACACATACAGCATGATAAAATGTGAACAAGAGGCTTGTTGCACTATCCACAGAGCACCAATTTGTTCCTGTAGTGATGCAGTTTGTTGATTTAACATCAGTAGCTCCAGCTGAATATGTGAATTGAGCATGTTCTGGGTGGACAACGCTTCACTAACTCTATCAGCAAGGCTGCTAACAGTGTATGCTTTGACGGACGTCTGGGCAATGACAATTCTGGCCATGGCAGCCACAGTGGCTGATATGGCAATAGCTGTGGCAACAACGGCCGTGGAGCCAAAGTCTCTTTTTTGCCGCATTAGGACAATTTGCGTTTCTCCAGAAAAATGCACTAGCATAGGTGCGATTCCAGAAACAGGAACCACCAAGGCTGATATTTCAAGTGGCCGTGTCCTGTTCAAATGCTGGAAAGGGGCTTTTGTCACCCATCACGGTCCATACCAGTGTCCAATTGTTTTAAATGGGTTTTTCCTCAAAGGGAAAAACTGGCAAAATGAATTCTGTTGTTTCAAGGTATATTAAGGGCACACTGTTAATCTTCCAGTTCTCTGTTGGCTTTGAGACGAAAACTCACAGGTCCGGGAGGTTGATGCACCCGGCCTGTTGAAAAATTGGAAATCTCGAACCGACTGTTTCCTTTCTTTCTCAGGCTGTAGATTCAATGACATCAAGGGTCAGGAACACTGATTTACGAGATCTTACTGAAACTGGCTTAGACAGGCTCCCACCTTCTCAAGTCCAGTTTTTCTCTGCTCCATGCATCTCACCAAATGTTGTGACAGCCGCTGAGCTTTATTCTTTTCCTGCAAGAAAACACAAACATGCCCTCCACCCCAAATGAGGGCAGAATCTGGTCTTCTCCACTGTCTAGTCTCCATTTGACCTGAGCAAAAAGTCGCTCAATTTCCATCATGCCAGAATATGTCTGAAGCAGATTGCTCACTCGCATTCACATTTTAAAAATTTTTAAATGAGGAGTGTATTATTTAATGATTCATGTGGGGACTAGGGACATTACTCCCCCTTTTTATTTTTTTAATTTTGTTTAAGCTGTCTGCTAACGTCTGTTGAAGCTGGACTATAACAGTAGAAGGATTTGTATACCCTCCTTAGCTAATTATCTTGGTGAATAGGGATAACTATCTAAATTATTAGTAGATGCCCTTTAAAAAGGACATAACCATTAAGTATTTCCCCAAAACTTTTGAGAATCATTCAAGGATTGTAAACTATACTGTTAAGAGAAACCTTTTCCTTGAGAGAAGCCTTTCCGCCAGCCTGGTTCTAGAGACGCATCAGTCCCAAATAAACACACAGGAGGCTATATTAATTATGAAGCTGTTGGCCTTTGCTTGTTTCTTACTGGCTAGCTCTGACTTAAGTAATTACCCCATAATTGTTAATCTAAGTATGTTTCTTACCGGAGAATAGTTCCGGGCTTCCTACCCCATGGCGGTTACATCTCGAACTCTCTTGTGTTTCTCCTTCCCAGAATCCTCCTGGACTCCTAGCCCCACCTATCTAGATTCCTATTGGCCAGCAATAATTTATTAACATATACACAGGACTTCCCCAGCACTATACTATGTCCCAAATAACTTTTGAAAATTATTTGAAGTCTGTGAGCAGTCTTTTCTAATCTAACCGGTAGAGCTCTCACTACCTGACAAGGCCTCATTTGTATCTACACAGACACCTTTGGGGTGGGGCCTGATCAAGCAGCAGTTCCCTGAAAAAATCGACTGGATCTGAAGTCTTAAATATTTTAACTTTTCTGTTAAGACATTAACTGACTGGCTGGATGTTCCTTTTGGCTATATCTAAAGCAATTTAGGTAGCTTTTTAACTATTTTTGAAGGGATTTAAGTATCCTTTTAATCGTATAAGCAGTTCACACTCACGCATTCACAATCACATTTCATATATTTTACTGGTATGGCCACACCATACATTCAGAACATACAAACATCTTTTCGGTCATCCTTTTTCCCTAGGTCATGATTAGTCTGTTGAAATGAAACTTCCTTAATTGAAATCGTTGTAACCGAACAACTCAAGCCAATCCTTGAACTAAAAAGGTTAAAAAGGCCTGTATGCCCCTCATCATTCCTCCATTTGAGCTACAGTCAGGGGCTACAGACCTACCCACTCCGTGTAATTCTGTAGATGCAAGGTGGAGAGGCCAAGCTTTTGGCCAAAAGTTTTTAGAGATGACTCACAAAATTGACCTTAAATTTGTATCAATAAACAACCCCGTATAAATGCAAACAAACATTTTCCATTCCATATACCTTTGTCTTTTCCTTTTTCTTTACTTAATACCAGTACCTCGTTTACTGTTACCAATTTTTTCAATTCACCCATTTTCAATCCATCCTCCAACTGAGGATAATCCCTCAGGCAATAGCCTTAAGATTTACTCAATCCACCCTCCAACTGAGGGGGATCTCTCAGGTTCCTCTTTCTTTCCTGATCTTGGTGTCAGGCGAAGGCCTGGAGATTTAATCCTGGAGATACTAAATATTTTTAATAAAACAGAGATTCCCTTTTAGGAGGGGAAACTCAGATTGTTTAGTTTTTTACTTTTTAATCTCTCATTGGCAGCAGCCGCTCCCAATGTTTTATTGGTGCTATAAAAAACAGTGAACAGGGAGCTGGAATGACTAACGGGCATCAAAATGGGGTGGGGGTTTCCTCACCAGCGTCCATACTTCCCTTACCTGAGTGTTTGGAGATGGTTGGACCATCTTTATCATGGTGAGAATTCCTAGTATCGGGAGCAGTATCAGGGTCGACATGCCTGATGCACTGTTCGAGGACCCAAATGGGCTTCTCACTTCCTGGAGGGAAAACAAAAATAGCCCCTTGGACCCTAGCTAATAGGGGAGTAGGTGGCTGCCATTTTCTTGTGATCAAGTCCGTACATCTGACCCATCCCAAAGACTGGGAGGGTTTGTTCCAATGTCTCTCCATAGCAGACAAATTATTACTGTCTATGGTCAAAAACTTTAAAATTTAAAGTATGGTGGATAACTGAATATTGGGGGAGGTAACCTACTCCCCCTTTTTTATTTTCTTAAAATATTGTTTGAGAGTGGCATGGGTGCGTTCCACAATGGCCTGTCCTGTGGAGTTGTGAGGAATACCAAAAGAATGGACAATGTGATGTTCCCTGCAAAAGGAAGCAAAGTGATTGCTGGCATAGGCAGTGCCAGTGTCCGTTTTTAGGGCATTGGGATTGCCCATGTAGGCAAAGGCCTGCAGGCAATGAGAAATAATATCTTTAATCTTCTCTCCTGAGTGGAGAGAGGCAAAAATCAGTTTAAATACATATCCACCGAGAATTGCATGTATTTTCATTTCCCTACCTGCGGCAGATGAGTGACATCCATTTGCCAGAGATGGTTGGCCCTGAGGCCCTGGGGATGTACCCCCTCATTGGGAGAATTATGATAAGGCACAAAATCAGGGCACTGAGAGGTAATCTGCGTAGCCATGGATAGGGGGCACTCAGTATGAAATTTAATGGAATGGGCATTTAGATGATAACGCTCATGGAGTTGGTGGTCAAGCTGCTCCTGAGTGAATAAGACCCTAGTGCGGGTCAAGGAGTCAGCAAATTGATTGCCCTGGGCAAGGGGTCCTGGAAGGTTAATATGTGCCTGAACATATCCCACATAAGCAGGGTAGATGTGCTGCCAAATAAGATGTTGGAGCTGAACTAATAAAGAACGAACCTGAGAAGTTGGAAGAACATATGGAGAAGTTTCTAAAGGTCTAACAATGTTGGCAACATAAACACTAT
Source organism: Mesocricetus auratus (assembly GCF_017639785.1). NCBI lineage: Eukaryota > Metazoa > Chordata > Mammalia > Rodentia > Cricetidae > Mesocricetus > Mesocricetus auratus. Next base: position 23,218 of record NW_024433388.1, on the reverse strand, counting down.
CAGTATATAAATTAAAGGGCTTCCACTCAAACATTTGGAAGGCCATCAAGCAGGCAAACAATTTGGCGGCTTGTGCTGACATCTGCCCTATGGGTACCCTCTTCTGCACCTGAGAAGTATCCACCACCATGAAACCCTTGGAGGGGCTGTCTGTAAAGACTGAGCGAGCTCCAAATAGAGGGTTCTCCTTTAAAGCCTTGGGAAAAATCACAGGATGTTGTTTTAAAAAGGACATCAAGGAACTATTGGGATAATGGTTATAGAACTTGGCCCCTGTAGATGTAATAAACAGGGTCCACCCAACATGGAAGGTCTATAGATGTTCCATCTCCTCCTTATCATAAGGAAGGATAATTTTATCAGGACTCTTTCCAAATATTTGTATGCTAAACTTGCATGCATTCCACAATTGCAAAATTAGATCATAGTAGGGGGCCACTACCTTCTTAGGGGAGGTTGACAAAAGTATCCAATGAATAGAACCAGTCTGCCAAAACACGGCAGTGGGCGAAAAGCTAGATGAAAGTACAACCAGAACAAGGGGCTGCCCATAATCTATACGCAAAAGGTGGGCTTGCTATATACTTTTTAACAACAATTGTAGGGCATCCCTGGCCTATGGGTTAATCTGTCTAGGGAAGTCAGAGCAGGATCCCCGGGAGGAATATCATAAAGGGGTTTAAGGGCTGCTGTTTTAATAGAAAGAGAAGGGTGAATCCACTTCACCTCTCCCAAAAATCTCTGCCAGTGATGAAGCGTTTTCAAACTTGAACAAGCAATTTGGAGTCTTTGGGGTCGGAGGCCAGTTTGTTGAATTTGATGACCCAAATAAGTATAAGGGGGTCTCTTTTGAATCTTTTTGGGAGCTAAAATAAATCCGCAGGCCTCCAGGAGCTCCTGTAGATCTGCAAAGGCTATGTAACACTGCCTTTCTTTGGCTGCGGGCAAAAGAATATCATCCATGTAGTGGATAATGTAAAGATCAGAGAACTTGGGCCTGAGAGGATCTAAACAGGCAGCTACATAAATCTGGCATATAGTTGGACTGTTAGCCATACTGTGGGGGAGCACCGCCCATTGGAAGCAAAGGGCGGGCTCCCTAAAGTTAATAGCAGGAATGCTAAACACAAACAGAGAACTATCTTGAGAATGCAGGGTAACTGAAAAGAAGCAATCTTTCAAATCAATGACAATCAAATGTTAATCTCTAGCAATTGCCAAAGGCGAGGACAAGCCAGGCTGGTGTGCCCCTATAGGCTGCATGGTCACATTCACGGCCCTCAGGTCTTGTAGTAACATCCATTTCCCTGAAGATTTTTTAATTACAAATATTGGGGTATTCCAGGGGGACGTGGAGGGGACCAAATGACCTGCCTCCAATTGTTCTTCAACTAGCTGGTGAGCCGCCCAAAGTTTCTCTGCCGGTAAGGGCCACTGGTCCACCCATACCGGATCATCCGATAATCATGTGATGTGTATAGGGGCTGGTGGTGCAACAGTGAGCCCTCATCAGAAATGGCCAAAGTCCTTCCTATCCCCTGGGGCCCTGGTATCCAAAGGGATGCCACCGAGCAAAATTCTCCCCGTTTTAGTTTACCTAGTCCCCTCCCCTGACTCCAGCCCAACCCTTGCACCATCTGGGGGGCCCTGCTTTTGAACTTGGGTGCCTGAATGGTGAGGACCACTCCCATTTCTTGCAGGAGGTCCCACGCCCAGAGGTTAGTAGGGAGGCCAGACAAAATATATGGTTGAAAAAGCCCTGTGTGGCCCTCAGATTCTTGCCATTTTAGAATTCTGAGGCTTTTTTGTGGCACAGCCTGTCCTATTCCCTGGAGGGTCGCTGTCCCTTCCTGTTTAGGCCAGGCAGAAGGCCATAATTTGTCTGAGAAGACAGAAACATCTACTCCAGAATCTGAAATGCCTTTGAAGGACTTGCCTTCTATCCTTAATGTAAGTTGGGGGCGATTCGCCATGGTGTCTAGCCAAAATACTGCTGGGCCGGTACTTACAAAACCTTGGTTACCCTTTTTCTCTTTAATTTATTGAGCCTCACAAGGAGCTGTAGGGAGAAGGAGGAACTGAGCAATCTGCTCTCCTGCTGGGATGCCATCAACTCCACTGGCCACTGATGTCGTTATTTTAATCTCGCTATCCTGGTCTACAACACCGGGATGTACTTGGATGCCTCGAAGGCTATTACTGGACGGTCCCATGAGTAGTCCAACCGTGCCTAGGGTCAATGGTCCATGTACCCCAGTAGGGAGGGCCTGGATCCCCATCTCGGGTGTTAGGACTGCCCAGGCGGAGGGACTGAGGTCCAATCCTGCATTCCCTGAAGTGGCTCTGAGGAGTTCTGAGAGATGAAGGGGTTGCTCTTAGGGAGAAAACGATTCCTTCCACTGCCCGGAACAGGGGTCATTGCTCTGTACTCGTTGGTTTTGGGGCCCTGGGGTGGGGCGTTCTTCCAGTTTCCCTGATTATTATTAGCAGGAAGGAAATTGCCCTCCAGGTCAGTTTTAGAGTGGCAGTCATTGGCCCAAGGATATCCCATTTTGCAGCAGGGGCATAAACCAGGTCTCTTGAGACCGGCAGTACTGTTTTGAGGACACACTCTACAGAAGTGTCCTTCCCTACTGCAGCGAAACATGTTTTTCTCTCTACCTGATTAGGTCTTTGTTTCCCCACTTGGGGTTGAATAGCAGCAGCTAACACTTGGCCTTGGATGAAGTTACCGTCAATGTCCCTACAGATCTGGATGTAGTTATTTAGACTTTTTTTCAATAGGGACAAATGGCCTCCTTAAAGTACTTATTTGCATTTTCGAAAGCCATCTGCTTGATGACTGGTATTGCAGGCCCAATACCCCCAAATTTTCTTTCTGTTACCTGACTGAGGCAGTCTATGAAGTCTTGAAAAGGTTCAGAGGGTCCTTGAAGGACTTTGGACAGGTGATCCCATCCTTACTTGGAAGGCAATGCTTTCCAAGCACCTTGGGCCGCTGCTGCCACTTGTGCATAGACTGTGATGTCATATTGCAGTTGTTGTTGAGTGGTGGTGTATTGACTGCTCCCAGTAAGCATCTCCACATTTCTCTGGGGCTGTCTGGCCTGTGAATTTCTTTGGGCTGTCTGGCTGCATCTTTCTTGAAATCTATGTCTCCAAATCGAATAATCTCCCCCAGAGAGAGCCACTTGGCAAAGCTGCTGCCAATCACTAGGTATCAAGTTAAGAGAGACAAAAGATTCCATTAAGGAAATTGTAAAGGGAGCCTGTGCTCCATAATTTGGAGTTGTCTCTTTAAGTTGTTTTATGTCTCTGAAACGTAAAGGGTCATGACGCCGAATGACCTGTCCAGGATTGATTGAGTCTGGAACTTCCATTTCCGGGGCCACCAACGAGCAGCATTGGACCCCTCCTCTGGGTCTTCCCTCAAGGTTCAAGTAGGATTGGGTCATATCATAGGACAAGTTCCTTTTTTCAGAGTATGGAGGAGGGTTTCTCTCCCTGTCCTGTCTTTTCTTAATTTAAGTCTTTTTTAGTGCCGCCTTTTAAGGGCAGCAATCTCAGCAAGTATCCATTCCTTCTCAAACTCTGACGAGTCAGAGTCCAAGCTACTTCCATTTTCTAGGTCTGACAGAGAAGGACATAACCAATTCTGACCAGAGTCCTTCTTTTTGGGTCACTCCTGAGATCTCTACCCTTTTTTGTTGTTGTTGTTGTTGTTGCTAAGAGATTCCTCCTCATCCTCACTAACAATGGAGCCTCTAGGTTCAGGCAGGGTCTCTTCAGATGATTCATCCTCACTCCCTGACTCTGAACACAGGGAGGCTTGAGTCTCAGTCTCTTGTAACTCTGAAAAAACCTCTTTTGTGGCCTGGACTACCTGGCAGTGTCGAACCTTATCTGTCAAAAGTGCAACCCTCACTAATTTCCATAAGGAGAATGTGGATGGGGGTAAGGATTCAGGTCCCTCTTTTTGTAAAAGTTGATGAAGATCACGGCAAATCTCCTCCTAATCTGGGGTATTTAAGCCTCCCCCAGTAATGAACCACGGACTTGCTTGTTAGATCGAGTTTAGAAAGCCTTCTAGGGCCGGGCGTTGGTAGCACACGCCTTTAATCCCAGCACTCAGGAGGCAGAGGCAGGTGGAGCTCTGTGAGTTTGAGGCCAGCCTGGTCTACAAAGTGAGTTCCAGGACAGCCTCCAAAGCCACAGAGAAACCCTGTCTCGAAAAACCAAAAAAAAAAAAAGCCTTCTAGGGTTTTAGCCTTGACTGTAGTCCCCTGTCCTTCAAGTAACTTTTTTACTTGATACTGTAATTCAAGCTTCCCAGGACTATTCCCCATTGTTTCTTTTCTTATTCTCCCAAATCTGTCCCTGTCCTGCAAAAGAGACGACCCTGTCCACTTACCTTGCTTTTATGTCTTGGTGAGACTTCCAATTGCCTTGCCCGCTGTGCAGCCTGTGTCTGAGAATGTGCAGAGGGTGTTGGGATTGATGACAGAGACCAGTTGGTGGTGCAAAGAAAGCTTCAAGAAGGCTTCCAGAAAGCTCCTCAAGAAGGCTTCACTTTATTCTTACCCTGGCTGGTTATTATATGCCCTGACACCAGAGGCGACAGTGGGTGGGTTAGAAGACAGGGCTTAGTCATTGGAAATGGTCAAGGTCAGTGTGTTCCTGTGGGCCAGCCCTTAGCAGGAACTTATTGCTCCAGGTACCATATTATTTTTAGTAAACATGTTTTTAGTAAACATTGTCTTACAGCTGCCTGCTCCCAGGCTGATGAGGAAGTGGGCCTATGACCAAGGTCTGTTGTTCCCACACACATGATATCAGTTTATGACTTCCAGTTTCATAATGTAAACAGCAATAAAAATTGACAGAGTAGGTAAATTTGTCTAAGATGTCTTTCAGATTCAACAGGGGAAGGAAACAGAGAAGATAATTGTATAATCGAAGCACATTGTTCATTTCATTAAAAAATGATTCCTTGATTTTCTGTTTATGAAGCAATATTACAACTAGCTTAACACTCAAAAAGTGAAGAGGAAATATTCCTTTTTTTAGATACGCTCTTAGGTGTGCTGGAGAGACAGCTCTGTAGGTAAAGCACTTTCTAAGCAAGTGTTAGATCCTCAATTGCATACCGAGCTCCTAGACAACATATTCTCCTATGTGCCAGCCAGCCTGATGGCTCAGTGGTTAAATGTACTTGTTGCCATGCCTGAATGAATAAGATGAATCCCTGCGAATAACATCGTGAAAGGAGGGGATTAATAACCATCAATTGTTCTCTGACCTCCACACATGCATTATAGTTGGCCATAGAATCCCTGAACCTACACAAATTAAATAATAACTTTAAAAAGATTTGAACCATATGGGTATGTACCTATAACACATTGTCAAGGTTCAGAAAAAGATTGGAGAATCCTTGAGACTCACTGGCCAGTCAATCTAGCCTAATGGGTAAAACCCAGGCCCCAGTGAGAGACTTATAACGAAAAACATGTGGATGGCTCCTGTGGAAGATCACTCAAGACTAGCCTCCAGGTTATGCACAAACTTGTATAAGAATGCTTACATGTATAAGTGCTACTCTGTATACACAAAGAAACTTATGCACATGTACTGATGGACCTGTATTTATAGTGATGCATCATTTATGATTAATTAAAGTTTGCCTGAGGATTCAGAAAGCAAAGTCAGCTATAAGCCATAAATGTCAGCCACACACCTTTAATCCCAGCAGCCAGAAACTAGGAGGTGGTGGTATACACTGTTAATCCTAGGACTCAGGGTTAAGAGATAGACAGATCTCTGTGAGTCCAAGGCCACCCAGATCTACACAAGAGTGAATCAGCGTAAAAGAGTAGTATAGCTTACACCTTTAATCCCAACGTTAAGGATACTTACAAGACAGAAGCAAGGTCACTATGAGGCATTCATTCCCCAGCCACCCTGAGGGGAATTTATAGTCTAAGGTTTGGTGAGTGCTCTTGGAGATATGAGCAGCCCATTCAGCCTGAGCTAGAGGTGAAGGCTAGTGGCCGCCTGTTTTGCTTTTTCTGATGTTTAGCTTGAAGCTACCCCATTATCAATCTCTAGGTCTTTTATTTTTTGTGTAACGTTTACACACATTGACTCTCTTAGGAAAACAGCAAAAGAAAATTTTCTCAGGTACTCAGTGTGTAATTAATTACTACATTTATTTTTTTCTTTTTTTCCTTTTATTGAAAATGATTAAAAAATACACTATATCCTGATTATGGCTTCCCCTCTGTCTACTCCTCCCAGGACCTCCACATGTCACCTTCCATCCAGAGCAACCCTTTCTGTCTCTCACTGGAAAACAAACAAGCACCTAAGGGATAATAATAAGATGAGATAATATAAAATAATAGAAAATAAAACAAACACATAGGAATAGGGCAAAACAAATAGGAAAATAACCCAAGAATAGGCACAAGACAGATACAGACCACTGGGTTGCTCAATCAGAAATCCCACTAAAATATAAAACCAGAAGCCATAACGTAAGTGCAAAGGACCTGTAGTGTAAAAATAAAGAGAGAGAAAAAAAGATAAAATTAAAGAACAAGGAGTCCTATATGAGACAAAGAATCTCCAGAGATGTTAAAACTCCCTACCCTCAGGCTTTATTTAACTGGGAGAGTTTTTTTGTTGTTGTTGTTTTTGTTTTTACGAGACAGGGTTTCTCTGTATTGTTCTGGAGGCTATGGGTCCAGCCCGGCCTCGAACTCACAGAGATCCGCCTGCCTCTGCCTCCCAAGTGCTGGGATTAAAGGCTTGCGCCACCACCGCCCGGCTTAAGTGGGAGAGTTAATTACTACATTTAATTGAATTGGAATGCAATCGTTTTCTTCCAGGAAAAGTTTTTCTCAGGTGTTTCCATGCCCTGTCACAAGTTCTCACTGGATTCTATTTGTGGCCCAGGAACAATGAAGCCCAACCCATTCCATAAAGGAAAAAGCAATGTAAAGCACCAAAGCTACCCTGCCTGGATTGGAGACCCACAATAATAAATCCTGGCAGTAGAGGGCAGCAAAGTCGGACTAGGAAATTGAAGGTCAGCCTGTGGAAAACATTGAGAACAGTCAAAGGGCTGCTTTTGAAAAATGTTTTTCAGAAGTGTGGAGGTCACCTTAACTTTCAGAGTGCTTGACTCCCATGGACACAGACCTCAGTTTGACCCTCAACACAGCAGACCATCGGGAGAGACAGCAACTGCCTTGGATCCCAGTCATGGTGGATGCATCACCCAATGGAGAACAGATTTGGGTTGGCAGGATGCTGTTTCAAAACCTTATCATATTCACTAAAAACACCTTATTTTTAAAAGGTTTTGCACATTGTTTTTGACACAAGGTTTCACCTTCTTGATCATACTTCCCTAGAAAAAGAAAGAAAGGAAAGAAGGGAGGGAGGAAGGAGGGAAGGAAGAAAGGAAGGAAGGAAAAACCCTGCTTGTCTCCCTCCTCTGGATACAGGTGTGAGCCTCCATTCAATGCTTCATATTAAGAATTGAGGAAAAAGGTGTCTGTTTACCTGAATTATCAAAGCTAACTTCATTTTGTTTTGTTTTGTAGAGACAAGGTTTCTGTGTGAAACAGTACAGGCTGTCCTGGAACTCACTCTGTAGGCCAGGTTGGCCTTGAACTCACAGATATCTGCCTGCTTTTGCCTCCCAAGTGCTGGGATTAAAGGAGTGTTACCACCACCTGCCAGGCAAACCCAGTATCTTATGATTACCAAATAGTTTGTGTTGCATTGAGGCATACAACCTTATTTTTCAATATTTGAGGGAGGGGATTATAGACATGTACCACCCATCCAGTTTATAGAGTCTGGGAACCAAAACCACGGCTTTTTCTGTGGTAGGCAATTAATCTATCAACTGAAAAACGTTTTCAGTTCTGTACTCTCTCTTTTTAGACAGAAAAAAATATGAGATTTTGTAATTTAATTCTCATATATACTATGTTAATATTTTCAATGGAAAGCATTTCTTGTAATAATATTTTCTAGCTACAAAAATTTAAAACAGACAAGTTTTATACACACTGAGTCACAACTTTTAAAGTATATTAAATAGTAGACACCTCAAAGAATGTGATAGTGGAGGTATAGGTATAATTCAGCTACTGTGTGTGGGAGACCTTGGGTTTTACACCAACAGTGTTTGGAGGTCAATTAATTGACATGTTCTTCACTTTCTGGGGGTTTCCAGCTATACACACTTTTAGAAGCCATAACACAATGGAAATTTTACACAGTTGCTTAGTGTCCTAATTAGTTAGATTGTTGGACATTAAAGAAGTTGCCATTGCTTTTTTATTAAAGTACAGAGTACACACTCCATTAATACTTGTGTATTTACACTCGAGCACATTTGCAATGAAACATTGTGACCAAAGTATCTCCAGGAGGAATGGGTTTATTTGGTGCTCTTCCACAGCATTGTTTCAACGCTGGAGGAAGTCAGGATAGGAACTCAAGCAGAGTAGGAACCAGAAGGCAGGAGCTGATGCAGAGACCGTGGAGGGGTGCTGCTTACTGGCTTGCTCATCACAGCTTGCTGAGCCTGCTTTCTTGTAGAATCCAGAACCACTAGCCGAGGCATGATGTCACCTATAATGGGCTGGTTCCTCCTCTCCTATCAATCACTAATTGAGAAAATGTCCTACATATTGTTACGGAGGCATTTTCTCGATTGAGGATCCAGCTTCTCTGATGACTCTAACATGTGTCAAATTGACATAAAAACTAACCAATATAACTGACCTCTACAGGCCATGACCTTCAGCTGCTACTAGGGCTGCACTTTCACCCATGGCTTCTCCTGGCTTCTCACAGTGCCAAGCCTCAGCTGCATTCCATGACCCCCTTATGCCTTCAAAACCAGTACTTCCTGGGTGACACTTAGCCTACCAATTTCAGTTGCCAGCACAAGGTTCAGCCTTGGCCATCACTGGAACACAGCTTCTTTATGCTTTCAGGAAACACTTCCCAAAATGGTTCACCTGAACAATGCTGGCCTTTTCTTAACCACTGCTCATTTCTCAACTCTAGTTGTTGCCCAGCATCAAATATTCCCTTTAGTATTTATGGCATCTTGTTAATCACATCTGGTCCTTCAGCAGCAGCTAGCCAGAACCACAGAATCTAAATAAGAAACGGTTCAGATAGAGTCTTTTAAACTTCCCTCTGAAGTTTCACAAGCCAGGCCCTATCATCTGTATTGCCAGGAAAATTCTTATCTTCTAAGCTCCTACAGAACAGCCCACTCAGCATTAAATACTCCATGGCGTTTCTTTCTGAGATTTCCAAGTCCCTCCATATCCTCCCCAAAACAGTGTGGTCAGGTCTGTCACAGCAATATCTCACCACATTCCAGGAATCAAGGGTTGAAAAAGTGAATAGTTCCATTCACTATCACCCCTAATGACACACTAGGAGTGTTTTTGCTTCCTGTCCCTGGGACCTTAAGCTCTGCTGGCCTAGAAGTTCTGGTTCTAGAGGGGAGAGAGCTCTTGCCAGGAGCCATAATAAACATTTCATTGAACTGGAAGCTCACCAGCACAAAATAATAAAATAATTTTTGGTGGACTTTTAAAACATAGTTTTAACTAGTTGGACATTCTTACATGTCGATCTGACAAATATCCCAAAATTCACATATATCCAAGAATCAGTTAACCACCATTGCCATTCTCCTGTCTTACCCTCTTTCATGATCACCCCATCTCCTATCTTCTGTAATATGAACTATTAAAGAAGCCTCCTATCCCTCTGACTCTAGATTGTTCCCACTACAAATCTTCATTTACATTCCTTTCAAAGCTTGTATTGAGGCACACAATGCCACCACTTTTTAAGTAAGAATTTACTATCAGGAAGTTAGTGTTGTTCAACACACACACATAAAAGTACACAACATATAAGAATACAACTATGTGAACGCTCTGAGTTGGGCATGTGGCACATTCCTAAGATCTCAGCATTCAGGAGGTGCAAGGCGGGAGCATCAGATGTTCCAAGGGTGAAAGAATTCGGAAGGTGGCATGTGAATGTAACACACAGAGTTCAGGAGGTGGAGTGTGAAATGGAGCAGGGGCCCAAGATAAGCATGGGCAGACTTTTCTCGGTTTGCCTCCAAGGTCTATAACCTCTAGATTAAATCATTTTCTCCACTTGCATTTCTTCGACTGCCCTTTCTTCAATTAGCCTAAAACATGAATAGGTTTTGTAGGGGTTTGTTTCACCATTTCTGAAGGCTCTTGACCTTTCTGTCCTTAAACCTGTCTAATAGAGATATGTGATGCTTCTGATGGAGACGAACAGTATCACTACTGTCTTCTATCATTTGACTGTCTTCTATCATTTGACTGGGTCGTTAGCCCTTTTCTGAGCCCTGAGTATGCTTCCTGTCATAGATCTCACACCCAGCATAGCTGTACTTTTTTTGTTCCTTCAGTCAAATCTAGTAATAACAGTTTCTAGAAATATTGACAGTCTGCAATATCAAAAATGTAAAAAGTCTGTATTTCATTGGATAGAATGAAAGTTTGCATGAAAATGAAAAATATAACAAATACCACATTCTAAATATTTGTTACTTAACAATTTCATATATTTTTAAGGTTTCTTTTTTCTTTCCTGCGCGGCACACACACACACACACACACACACACACACACACACACACATTTCCACTTACTGCTTTTTATGGTTAAACATATATCTAAGTTTGGCATAGTTAGAAAAACAGATTTTTGTTACAAAGAATATATAAGGCAGTAAGATGATATTTTAAAAAATGAAGTTACCCAAAGTCGTTAGTGATGCATGCCTTTAATCCCAAGACTGGGGAGGCAGAGGCAGGTGGATCTCTGTGAGTTCGAGCCTAACCTGGGCTACAAGAGCTAGTTCCAGGACAGCCTCCAAAGCCACAGAGAAACCATGCCTCGAAAAACAAAAACAAAAACAAAAAAGGGAGGATCTTTGTAGATCAGGTGTAATTTTGTCATATAATACAATTAAATTAGTACTGTTTGTGAGATATAATATTTTTTGGTCAACATCATTTTTTTGGCCTTAATGGGATAATTAAATAGACGTGATGTTTTCCTGTGTGCAGATTTATAGGTTATGATTTCCTTTACTTTGTTTAATTTGAGTTAAAAGCCATGTATTTTAAAGCATAACTTTTAGATAATATTATCCTTTATGATATGAATCAGGAGATCAATTAAGTGCTGGGGAGAATGTTAAGTGATTTAAAGTCATGATGACAGAATTCAGATTCCCAGAACCTATGTAAAGAGCTGGGCATGGCAGCACCTGACTATAATCTCAACCCCTAGAGGTAGAGACAGGATCGACCTGTGGGTTTCCTGGCCAGACTGTCCAGCAAATCTATGACCTCCATTTTCTGTGAAAGGGTCTGACTCAAAAACTAAAGTGGAGATTAATAGAGGAAGTCATTCAGTGTCAAATTCTGGCCTCCACACATGTACACATGCATTTATCACATTAGTGATAAATTCAGTAGCCAACAATGTGTCACTGTCACATTAAGGAAAGAAATCAAAGCAATTCCCCTCAAAGTCTTTTAACTGTGACTGAGCCCAGATTTGATTTATCTACTTCACATTTCCAGAATCCTCTTCTGTCTTGTGTTCATCTGTTGTATGTGTCTGAATCTATGCCTGCCTGAAGGCTCTCCTGTGAATCTGTCCTTGTGTTTTTATCTGTGTCTGTTTCTCTTCCCTGCAAAGGGCTTTGCCCTGTATGTATTGAGCAACACAGGAAGCATCACATGGAGAAGGAATGAGGTATACTTTACAGAAACCTTTAACAGAGTTTCACAAGGGATTAAGTCACTGACTCCAACTGACCCCAACTAGACTGATAACATACCATATTGCAAACATCATCATTTATCAAGCAATATCCAAATGATGTGTTCAACATGTACAGTGGATATTCATGCTAAAAAATATTGCTTTCAACCTCTGTATATGCTATTTTTAGAAAGTGATACACATGTATAACTCTGAGTCAGGGGTGTAGAACAATACCTAATTTAAGATTAGAGTTATGCATTAGGTTAAGTTGTAAAATTTGATTACATGAAAAATCAAAAGCAAATAAGATTACCTTACAGTGCTCTCTTAAAGGCAGGTTTAAACAAACAGGCTGAATACATGGTAGGATAGCAGTCTTAAGGTACTTTAATGTCCTATGTGAGGTCCAGTCCCTTAGAAGGTAAAAATTCTTTTTTATATTATTGCAACACATACACAAACACAAGAAATTCATTAGTCTTGAAGACAATTCTGTATACTATTGTTGAAATCAGTTGTGTGAGTTTTCTTCCTTTCTCTCTTCTCCTTTATTCCTTTCCCCCACTTTATTTCTTTCCACAGTGTCTCATGTAGCCCAGAGAGGCCTCATATTTGCTGCACACAGACGAATCTGGCTTTGAATACCCAGTTTTCTTGCCTATAGCTTTCAAATTACCGGTATAGGAAGTGTGAGCTACAGCTGGGTGATGGTGGCTCATGCCTTTAATTCCAGCACTTGGGAGTAAGAGACAGGTGAATTTCAGTGAGTTCAAGGCCAGCATGGTCTACAAATCGGGTTGGAGTTCCAGGACAGCCAGGACTGCCACATAGAACAAAGCTTGTCTTGCAAAACCAAAATAAATAAATAAATAAATAAATAAATAAGTATGATCAACTACCTTGTTTATGCAGATATATCTCTAACGTGGCAATGAAACAACAACTTCTAAAATTAAAATGTTAGGTAGAGTAATACATACCTATAAAGGTAGCACTCAGGATATTAAGTGGGGCTGTTTGGAAGAAAATGGCCCATAAAGGGAGTGGCACTACTAGATGCATGGTCTTGTTGGAGTAGGTGTGGCCTTTTTAGAGGAAGTGTGTCACTGTGGAGATGGGCTTTGAGGTCTTATATATGCTTACGGCACATCCAGTGTCTCAGAACACTGGCATGGTCCTTTACACTTAACAAGTACCCTTATTCTCAGGACATCTTTATACTGGAACTTTAGCACCGTTGTAAATAACTTTAAAAATTCTTATTGCCCCAGAATCATTTATTTATTTTGTAGTGCTAAGAATTAACCCTGAGGTCTCCCATATGCTAGAGAAGCACTCTACCACTGAGCCAGCCCTTGGATAATTTTTCAAATATTTCCTTTTCTAATTTTTGCTTACTAGTGAATTTAGAGTTTCTTTCTCCATCCTTCTTTATTATAGAAATTCTTAACTGATCCTCGGTTTGATTTGAAATATAAGGAATGAGAATTATAAAATGCAGTATTTCTTTTTGATAGAAGTTCATTTTATTTATTTGGAAGAAAGCAGGTTTACTGAGTAAACTTCTTGGGATGGCAGTCTGGGTAGTGACACAGTAAAACCGGAAATTTAAAAAGGGGAGGGGCTGTTTTGGGTTCTTTTTGGTCCAGTATTGGTTACCAAACCCAGGGTCTTGCACTTGCTAGGCAAAAGCTCTATATTGAGCTAAATCCCCACATCTTACCATTGTGCTTAATAAATCATTTTACATGCTAATTCCCAGTATAAAAGTTTAGTTTCAGGCCTGTTCTTTTTGTGCTTCATGTACAAAATGAGTGCAGTTTCTCTTAGCATAATCATTCAAATTAACCCTCTATGGCCACAAAGTCATCCCGAGGAATTGCTTTTCTTCCTGCATTGTTTTTCAAAGTACCATCTATGGCAGATCAATTTTCTTGTGACAGAGATTCCTTTGAGACTGTGTGGTACACTGTTCAAATTCAAAGGTGTGACTGACACACACACACACAAATGTTGAAATTAGTGATAAAGGACCATGCCAAAGCATTCTGGTTGTTTTCCCCAGTAACTTCATTGAGTATTAGTGAAAGGAGTTTAAAGACTCCTTGGGAGATGGTCATATAGTGGAAACTGGAGCAGCAGCTTAAAGGGCTCACTACTTAGCTGCCTAAATAGATTGGGTCAGATTATGGAGGCCCCAAGCCACCTCATAAATGACTTTCAGCTTTCCTTGGCTTCTACACTAGACGTCTATTTAAGTTGTAAGAAGGAACTCTTAAACCCCAAGATTGATTGACTTCAATTCCCAGCATTAAATCGTCTGAATTCCACTTAAATCAAACCTGTATCCCCCCAAAATACTTTCTAAGATTATTTGATGATCAAAGCATTTTTTATCATCCAATACTGACGTGATGAGAAGAAACTGGACATATTTTGGAGTTGTTGGAACAACTTCAAAGAGTAAGAGTGCAGAATGTGGAGAGCTCTTCTTCCATGTTTGGAAGGCAGCGCATTGGCTGAGACTCTCTGTGAGGAGAAGCTGCCTTGAGAACATCTAAGGTCTTTCCCTACTTTGGGCTTCTAAAGGATAGCGGAATTCACCTATGCCTCATTCTCCCTGCTTTACTCATTCTTCGTCCCAGTGCTTCTATTAGTATATTAGCATGGAAAGATGATTCCTGAGGCATATGTAGTAAGTTTCTCAGACGGTTGCCTCGCAATCCTCCCAAGAGCTGTTTCAATACATCTTGAAAGGAGTCTATTTATCCCCACCTCACACTTTTGTTTGTTTTTGTTTTGCAGAAAGAGAAGAGGAAGCAATCTGAGAGATTTGGGTGCAGGGGGAGAAGGCACAGAGCCCAAGTGACCTGCACATGGTGCAGGTCAGGGGTCTTCTCTTGCTGCCCTAAACACATGGCATGCTGGGCAAAAGTCTCCCCGCCATGTGCCATGGTATAAAACATGCTGCAGCAGGGTCTCCTATCCCTGAGCATGCAGTGAGGCATCTGCTCTGTTCTCCAACTGCTCCTGCAGCTCTCACAGCTGATCCTCACCTGCCTGCCTTTGAGGTGTGCAGGATGTGAGGATGGGGTCTCTCTCTCTTTCTGTCTCTCTGCCCCATGCACATGGTGTGCTGGCAAAGGAGCCATCTGCCAGCTTTTCCCTCCACCAGAGCTCCCTGCTCAAACACACAGGGCTGGAGCAGGTAAGCCATTTGGCCAGATCCGGTCTTTCCACAGAAACTAAATGGCTTTAAAGTTATAACTACAAGAAAAAAAATGTAAGCTGTTTACTATGATGTTTCATTTCTACAAATGCTAAATTTTAAAAATTAATCTCTCAAAAATTATGTATGCTTGTTTTGTTAAAAAGTTCTATCTGTATTTTCTGTCATAATCTAAGTTTTATTACAAGCATAGAGCTAAAACAAAAGTGGTGCAGGTCGCCACCGTTTTACAGTCAGTCACATGCCACGCTGGCCACATGGCTGGCTGGTAGCCATTTTACTAAAGTTAAAAGAGATACCTGATCCACCATCTTAACTAAAGGTGACCACATGGAAGTTATGAGGTACCATCCTATCAACAAGTTTTTATTCAGATTTAAAATGTTAATGCTTTTATACACAGGAATACTAAGTTTTATAATTTAACAGTCACCCAGATAATAATGGTTTTAAAGGCCTAAATAAAAACATTAAGGGATTTCAGAAGTTTTTAAAATGTTTTCAATTTATAAGGTTATAAGATATTTATACTGTTAAAATGTTTAAAGCTAGACCTAACAATATATAGTTATAGTTTTATAAAGGTTAATAAAGTTTATACTTTTAACAGTTAAGCTTAAGGCAGACAAACCTCTAATACTTCAGAGACCTGAAGAACATGGCATTTAAAATGTTAATTTAAAAGTTTATAATATCAGACAGACTTCCAGATCCTAACAGTGACCCAAAGTCTCCAAAGAAGATTACGAGGCACCCTGGTCCCTACACCTGGATTGTGTTGACTCTGACCAGTGAGCAAGATGCCCAAAGGTGACACCTGCTGCTGCTAGGACCTGGCCCAGAATGTGGACAAAGCTGCTGGACACTGGAAAATTGATTGCACCCCATTTGCCGAGACAAAACAAGGTCAGTCTTTTCCATGTCCCTCTTCCACAGAGAGAAAGAAAACTCACCTTACAGGCCTGGTAAAGATTGATACTGTTCCTGATACTTGTGCCTCCAGTGCTAGTAGAGGAGACTTGGGTATGGCTGTATATGGACTGGTACCTGGCACTTTTTAATAGATTTGGAGACTGTATAAAATTTATCCTTCTCAGATCTCTGAAAGTATTAATGGTTGTCAGCTTGACAGCATCAGGCAGCCAAATCCACAAGACTATAGTCAGGCTGATAACTCGTTTTATTTATGTAAAAATCAAGCCTTAATATGTCTCAATAAGGATCAAAGGATGTAAATACTTGTTCAGTCATAAGCTCAAGGTTTTCAAGTTTATTTTGGTTGTCATCTAAGTATAAACATAAAGGGCTTTTCATCATGCCATAGATACCTCTGTCCAATTCATACTTGGCTCCCTGGACAGAAGACAAATGTACACTACTAGCCCAAATCTGTAGTTTCTGCTAGGACAAAATACAGATACCCAGATATCTGCTTTTTCTACAATGTAGAGTTCAGTACCAATTGATAATGCTACTGTACCTATAACCTTTATGTCCTTTTATATAACAAAATTTATATAGGCTTCAGAGGATCAAAAGTCATACAGCTTGGATCCACTTCTCACAGGTCAAAGAGGACTCCAGATAAGTACAGCCAGTTATCCCACCTGTCTGTTCCTGAGAATGAGATTTTCTCTCCTGGTCATGGGATTCCTGACCTTCCTGATCACTAATACTATGGGTCTAAAGAGTTCCAATTAAATACATAAGTTTTAACTTCTGTTCCCAGTTTTAAACATGTCTTAAACAGGTTTCCACTTCTGGCAAACACATCTGAACATCAGTTGCTGACCACAGCCTGCTCCTAAAGACTGCGAGCCCTAGACTTGCTGTGGATGTGAACCAGTTCAGCTGATGTGGACACCCCCTGTCTCTTCAACACAGTCTGCCAATCAGCTGCTCCTGGATAGATACCCCATTGCCTAAATTCCCTTTTTGCTTTTGACTTGCATTTCAGCCTTCTTGGGTCCCCTAACTTCGTCCCAAAGTCAGCAAGAAGTAGCATGGAAAGGAATACATCGCCCTCTTTCCCCTGGTTGAGATGCAAAGTCAAAAGAAAAAAATTCCCTTACATAGGGAACAGTATAATAAGAGGGGAGACATATGTGCCACTCTCAAAGAGGAATGTTGTTTTTATGCAGACAAGACTGGGGTAGTAACCAAAACTCTGGATAAACTCAAGGAGTGGCTCACTGTCAAAAAAATTTAAATCCCAACAATACTGGTATGAGGGTTGGTTTAACAAATCCCCCTGGTTCGCTACACTAGTCTCTACTCTTATGGGCCTCCCAACCTTTGGGCCCTACATTCACAAACAATAATTCAAGCCTTAGTCCTAACTCAACAATACCATGCCCTCAAACAGATGGAACCATAAGTAAACCTTAAGTAGAGAGGGCTGGACAATAGGTAAAAGATTCTACCTATGCACAAGAACAAGGGGGGAATGAAAGACCCCTACCCAGGACCCCCTAGGAAAAGAAAAGCAAGGCCAGGCCGTTGCCTAATGAAAGAAACCCAGACCAGGTGTCTCACCCTCAAAACAGGATGTCTGTGATCACTATAGCAGTCATGGGACCCGGATAATAATTGCTGAAGCGTGCTGGGAACTTTCATATGACAATACTAGAAAACCTAGTCCTTGGCAACTACCCTTGCCCCCAGTTGTGTCTATGATCACCATAGTAGTCATGGGACCCGGATAATAATTGCTGAAGTATGCCTGGGTCTTTCCTAAAGTAATACCAGGAAACTTAGTCCGTGGAAACTACCCCTGCCCCCAAGATGAGCCAATGAAATGCCTGTTACTTATGTACTCTATAAATATTGTACTCCCTGAAAGCCCGGTATGCTCTGCACCCGAGTTGCAGTAGCATCCACAGGCGCCTGTGTACTCAATAAATCACCTCTTGCATTTGCAGCCAGTGGTCTGGCCCCGGTTCTTGGGCAGACGGTTCGGTTCAATGCCCGGCGCTTTGATGCCGAGGTTTTTCAATAGAATTGTTAATGCAAGCATTAAGTAAGTTACTTCTTGTGACAGAAAATACTTAACTTCATGGGTCATCATTGTCTATGTCATGCTATGTTTTATTTACTTGCATAAACTTTCATGCCTTTATACGTGAAAACTTTAGAATAGAATAAAAAATCATTCTTAGAACTCTAACTTTGGTAATACAGCCAATAGACTAGAAAAAGACAAGCCTAGTATGTATGTAGATGTACATCTGTAATCTTAGCCTTCTGAAGGCTAAGTGAATAATATATTCTTTATTCTTTTTTTGAGATTATAATATAGTTATATGTCTTCCTTCCCTTTCCTCTCTCCAAACCCTCCTCTCTTTTAAATTCGTGACCTCCTTTTCATTATTATTATTATTGCATATATATATATATTTCAAAATATAATCTGTTCAGCCCACATAATGTTACTTGTAGAAGTTGGGATGACATTTGATTGAACTATTGGAACATCAAAGGACGCTTTAGAAAGACTATGCAAGTTTGGCTTAGAAAGGGGATTATATAGCTCTGCATAGACGGAGGGGCCTCACTGAATTTTGACATCCCAGAATTTCCTCAAACTCAGCGTATCAGATAATTACATCTTGATGCTGACATTGGGCCTTATTCCCATCTCTACCCTTTCTCTCAGCTTCACTACCGGTTGGAACCTGGTGCCTGTTCACCCTGGCTTTCAGATGTGTTTCCTTCCTGTCTGTCCTCTCTGCAATTTTTATTCAGGTTCCTGTCTTTCTCACCTTGAACTGGACCTTCAACAGTTTCTGATCTGTGTGCCTCAGCTTTCCTTCAATTTCAGTTTTTCCTCCACACTAGTTAGACCATGCTTTGCATTAAGTAACTATGATTTGTCGATTGTTGCTAAAACACATTTAAGCCCATAGGTTGTTTCCTAACAAAACATTTCAAAGTTTCATTGTCTTATTCTTTGTTTCAAAGCTTAAGAAAGTGAAACCTGATATTACACTATGTTTTCTTTAACTATAGTAATTTTTATATTTTCTTACCCAGTATTAAGTCGCTAAGATTCATCTAATTTTTTGAGTGAAGCTGCAATTCATTTTTGGGTGGTAGCTCCACTATTATTCACCTTATTTTTTAATCCACTTTCTATCTGATGACTATTTTAATGCTACTCCTATTTTCTTTTAAAAACAATTTCCCTTTTAACATTAAAAATATCTCTTGTATATGCATAAAACTACTTCTTTTATATAGTTTGAATTCATATTTCTATGGATATCTCGTGTGTGTGTGATTGTGTGTTTTTCCGTGTTTCTGTGTCCACAGTGTTCCAGGACATGAAGCTAGATGGATTCCCAGGAGTACATTGTGTAGTTGTCCAAGCCTAATATGTAAGTTTTGGGTCAAGCCCCTATCTTAAAAAAGGTAGAGAGTGATAGATGAAAATACCTGATAGCTGATAGCCTCCTGTGGCCTCTGTATGTACACTCATGGGTCTACATCTGTGCATGTGTGTTAGGCCATGTGGAAGTTGGATGACAACTTCTCTCCTTTAATCATTGGGGTTCTATGGATTAAATTTGTTGTATCATTTGGTTAGGTGCCAGGAAACTTTAATTTCTTAAGTACCTTACTGACTTGTGATTTATTATTTATTTGAGACAAGGTCTCTGTATACATCCATGGATTGCCACAAACTCAGGTTCCTTCTGCTTCTGCCTTACAAGTGGTTGCCTTACAGATGTATGTCATCATTCCTGGTTCATTTAGTACCAGTTTCTGCAAAATAAATTTTCAGCCAGTTGTCTTGTCACTCTTGAAAATCAGTGGAAGATGACTATAAAAGTTTATTTTTGGGCACTTAATTCTATATATATATATATATATATATATATATATATATATATATGTGTGTGTGTGTGTGTGTCCTTACCCACGTAACACATTATCTTGATTTTTGTAGGTATATAAATCTATGAAATTCTCAGTGCCTAGAGATTCCAGTGTTTCAACACTACTCTTTTTTTCTGTATTTTTGGGGTTATTCTGGAACTGCTAAAGTCCCACTGAAATTTAGATAAACTTATCACATCCTGAGAAATTTCTAACTGTGATTATGATAAAGATTGTGTTAATTTGTATATCAACTGGAGAGAATTTTTCATCTTTTAAAAAATGTTTTGTACATTGATGTTTTTCCTGCATGCATGTCTGTATGAGGGCATCTGATTGCCAAGGACCAGAGTGACACATGGCTGTGAACTGCCACATGGGTGCTGGGAATTGAACCCCAGTCCTCTGAAAGAGCAGCCAGTGCTCTTAACTGTTGTACCATCTCCAGGCCCCTGAAAAGTTTCCATCTTAATAATATTAAGTTATCTAATCCATGAATAGATTATGTCTTTTTATTTATTAATTTATATCTCAAATTCTTACAAAATATTTTGTAGTTTTCAAAAGAATTTTTGAGGCTATTTTGACTAATGTTTTTCCCTTAATTTCACTGATATTTTGTTTGTTGTCAGTACATAGATGAGCAATTGATTTTATTACATAGTGATCTGTAACCTTCCATCTTGTTCTAAGAATTATTCATTTATTCGTTTGTAGTGCTGGGTATCCATCACAGAGTAACATTGAGGTAAATGCTCTGCTACTGAACTACATTCCAGTCATTTGTAATAGTCTTCTATTACAAATGCAAATAGTTTTCTCTGTACAAGATTATGAAATCTGAAAGTTGAGGTGTTTTTCTTGTTTCATTCATTTTATTATTGGAGAACACCACCTTTACGTTCTGTGGTACTTTGAATGTATTTGGCCCCATAAGCTCAGAGTGAGTGGTACTATTAGCTGGCATGGCCTTGTTGGAGGAAGGGTGGTCTTGGTGGAAGAGACTGGATGACTCATGCCTTCTTTAATCTGGAATTCGATGTTGGACAGAACACCTTCAATCTGGGCCACACCTTCTATTGGAAGTGAGTCACTGTGGGGGCATCTTAGAATTTTTTCTTCTCAAGCTTCACTCAGTATCACAGTCAGTCAACTTCTTGCTGCTTTCTGGTCAAGATATAGCACTCTCAGCTCCAGCACCATGTCTACCTTCATGCCACCAATGCCTGCCATGAATCCTCTGAACTCTAAGCAAGCCACCACAATGAAATGTTTTCTTTGTAAACGTTGCCATGGTCATGGTGTCTTTTCACAGCAATAGAAACCCTAATTAAGACACTTGCCAACTTCATTTCCTCTTTTTGTTTTAACCCAGAGTCTACTTAGTGCTGTCTGTATCTATTTGGGTGCAGGACCAATTACTGAAGCATGGGTGGCTTCTCAGAGGCTGCATCACAGGAGTAAACTTACTTGTTTTTCAATTAGGATGCCTTCTATTTCTGTTTCTTGCCTAGTGGTCCTGATTAGAACTTCTAGTACAATACTTAGTAGATAATGTGATAAAGGGCCTTTCTTGTTTGTGTTTGGAAGGGGAGTACTTTCAGTGGTTTTACCAGTAGATACGATGTTAACTTTGGTTTCTTATAAAAGCTTTTTTCTGGTGTCTTACTTAATTTTCGGTTGCTGTGAAGAGACACCATGACCATGCCATGTCTTATAAAAGAAATCATTTAATTGGAGCTGGGTTACTTACAGTTTCAGATATTGAGTCCATTATTGTCACGGTGTGTGGTGGGGGGCAAATGGCAGAGTGCAGGTAGACATGGTATTAGAGAAGTTGAACATTCTACATTGGATCTGCAGCAACAGGGAAAGAGAGACCGACTAGCTTGGGCTCTTGAAATCTCAAAGACCACTCCTAGTGACACACTTCCCCCAACAAGGCTGCCCCTACCCCGACAAGACCACATATCCCAATTCTCCTAAATAGTACCACTCCTTGATGACTAATCATTTGAATATATGAACCTTTGGGGGTCATTCTTACTCAAACCACCACATCAGATTAAAGAAATTTTTTATATACTAAGTATTATAATATTTTAACCTTAAAAATCATTGGATTTTGTCAAATCCTTTTTATATTCATCGAAATAATGTTATTTTAGTTTTTTATTTCACTTAACGTGGTGTAATATATTTATTTTTTATTCACCTTGTATTCCTGGAGTCCCACGCTTTTATTTAGTCTTAGTGTACCAAACTATGTTTTTTCTCAATATATGTTTTTATTTAAATTAGAAGCATGCATGCTTCACAGGTCAATCCCAGCTCCCTCTCCCACCCCTCCTCCCTTGTCCTTCAACCAACCCCCCAGCCCTCCACCCAATCCCCACACCATTCACCAGGGAGGGTGAGGCCCTCTTTGGGGGGGATCTGCAGAGTCAGTCATTTCATCCAGGCCAGGACGTAGGCACTTCTCCATGTGTCCAGGAAGAGAAAGCATCCCTCCATGTGTGATGGGCTCCCAAAGTTCATTTGTACACCATGGTGAACACTGATCTACTACCCAAAGCCCAAGAGATTTCTGAGGTCTCCTCACTGACACTACATTCATGGAGTCTGGATCAGTCCCCAGCCATCAGTCTGGGGTTCAAGAGCTCCCCCTTTTCCAGTAAAGTGTCTTTGTGTGTTGATCACTTTCTTAAGTGTGTCTCAGCCATTTTAGACTCCTCTATTGAGAATTCTCTACTTAGTTCAATCCCCACTTTTAATTGGATCCTTTGGTGTTTTGGAAACTTGCTTCTTGAGTTCTTTGTAAATTTTGGCGATCAGCCCTCTGTCAGATATGGGGTTAGTGAATATCTTTTCCCAACCTGTGGGTTGCTTTTTTGTCTTGCTGACTGTGACCTTTGCCTTCTAGAAGCTACTCAGTTTCCATTGAATATCATTCCATGTTTCTTTTTCCATATTTCTTTTTTCCATGTTTCATTTTCTGTAGTCACTCTCTACTGACCAATCTATCAGACATCATTGCATTTCATACTTCAGTGATTACTTTAGGTCCTTTTTACAGCAGCTGTAATATTTTACTACAATTAGTAGCTTTCTTCCATTGTACAGTTTAGTAACGTCATTATCTTTTGAGGCAGGGTCTTGTTTTATAACTCAGGCAGATCTGGTACTCACTGTATAGTCCAAGTTGGCATTAAACTTCCAGTGAACCTCCTGCTTCCTGAGT
>NW_024433387.1:0-6743 GCF_017639785.1 Mesocricetus auratus | reverse complement strand
GGGAGAGAAAGAAGGGAGTTATCATTCACCCCTTAACAAATCTAAGAAAAAGAAAAGCCAGAATCTAGTCTATACCCTGCAGTAGAGCTAGAAGCCTTGGAGCTAGATAATTCTGATTCTGACACTCTGGATTCTAGCGAAGAAGGTGGTCTAGAGGAGGAGGTGGCACGGTATGAGGAAAAAGATATCACCCTGATAGACACCGGCCACTGAAAACAAAAATGAATGTGAGGCCACCGCCTATAAATCCGGCGGGCTCACGTCTCTCAGCGCTCCGCCATATGAGCTTCGGCTGAATACTGGTACTGACTCCTTTTTACCTTTAGAGGAACGGAGAAAATACAAATGGCTTTTCCAGTATTCGAGAATGTGGAAGGCGGAAGAGTACATACCCCGTAGATTACAATCAAATTAAAGAATTGGCCGAATCCGTTCGTAATTATGGGGTCAATGCTAACTTTACCACATTACAGGTGGAAAGGCTTGCTAATTTTGCCATGACTCCCACTGACTGGCAAACGACAGTGAAAGCAGTGCTTCCCAACATGGGACAATACATGGAATGGAAGGCTCTCTGGTATGATGCAGCCCAGGCACAAGCTAGAGTTAATGCCACGGCTGAAGATGAGAATCAGAGGCAGTGGACATTTGAAATGCTGACAGGTCAGGGTCAACATGCCCTTAATCAAACCAACTACATCTGGGGCGTCTATGGTCAGGTGTCGGCCGCCGCTATTAAAGCATGGAAGGCCCTCACAAAAAGGGGAGAGTCCAGTGGACACCTTACAAAGATTGTCCAAGGACCCCAAGAGCCATTTTCAGACTTTGTGGCCAGAATGACAGAGGCCGCCAGTCGCATCTTTGGTGATTCAGAACAAGCTATGCCCCTGATTGAGCAACTTGTCTATGAACAAGCAACCCAGGAATGTCGAGCGGCTATCGCCCCTCGCAAAAGCAAAGGTTTACAAGATTGGCTCAGAGTGTGCAGGGAGCTGGGGGACCCCTAACCAATGCAGGACTAGCTGCCGCCATTTTACAAACGCACAGGTATAGAGATTTATCTAATCGAAAAGCTTGTTTTAATTGTGGGAGAATGGGGCACCTTAAGAAAGATTGTCAAGCCCCTGAAAGAACAAGAGAATCGAAGCTTTGCTATCGTTGTGGTAAAGGTTATCATAGGGCTAGCGAATGCAGGTCAGTCCGGGATGTAAAAGGGAGGCTTCTGCCCCCTATTGAAGAATCCAAGGTACCCCAATCAAAAAACGGGTCACGGGGCCCATGGTCCCAGGGCCCTCAGAAATATGGGAACCAATTTCAGAAAAGCAATCAAGAGGAAGTAGAGGTTTCCGAGGAACCTCCGGAATGGACTTGCGTGCCGCCTCCGACTTCTTACTCATGCCCCAAATGAATGTTCAACCGGTCCCAGTCCATTCCCCTGGACCTTTGCCCCCTGCCACCATTGGGCTTATTCTGGGCCGTGGCTCCTTAACTTTACAGGGACTCATTATATATCCTGGGATTGTTGACCCATATCATAAAGAGGAGATTCAAGTTCTCTGTTCTAGCCCTCGGGGTGTATTTTCTATAAAGCAGGGAGATAGAATTGCACAACTGGTGTTGCTGCCCTCCCTCGGGGATGGAGAAACCTACACTTTACAAAAAGGGCTATGGGATCTTCTGGAAGTGATTCAGCCTATCTGGCTATACCCCTAAATGAGAGACCTACAATAAAATTGTTAATTAATGGAAAAGAATTTGAAGGGATAATGGATTCGGGAGCAGACAAAAGCATTATTTCACTCCATTGGTGGCCGAAGTCTTGGCCCACTGTTGTTTCATCTCATTCTCTACAAGGTCTTGGATACCAGTCCTCTCCTGCCATCAGTGCCTCAGCCTTAACCTGGCGGGATGCTGAAGGCAAACAGGGATGTTTTACCCCCTATGTGTTGCCACTCCCTGTAAATTTATGGGGACGAGATGTGTTACAAGCCATGGGCATGACCCTAACTAATGAATACTCCCCCAGGCATCAGCCATTATGGCAAAGATGGGGTATACAAATGGTAGAGGCTTGGGTAGGCAAGAACAAGGCAGAATAAAACCCATTACACAACACGGAAATCGGGGTAGAAAAGGACTGGGTTTTATTTAGGGGCCGTTGAGGCTTCACGACCCATACCATGGAAAACAGAGGAGCCGTTATGGGTCTCTCAATGGCCTCTATCCTCTGAAAAATTAGAGGCTGTCACAAGATTAGTGCAAGAACAGGAACGGCTGGGGCATCTAGAGCCTTCTACCTCCCCATGGAATACACCAATTTTTGTTATTAAGAAGAAATCTGGGAAGTGGAGATTACTCCACGACCTGCGGGCCATTAACAATCAGATGCATCTTTTTGGCCCTGTTCAAAGAGGCCTTCCTTTGCTTTCTGCACTTCCTCAAGATTGGAAGCTTATTATTATAGATATTAAGGATTGTTTCTTCTCTATTCCACTTTACCCACGGGATAGACCAAGGTTTGCCTTCACTATCCCTTCTCTTAATCATATGGAACCAGACAAGAGATTTCAGTGGAAGGTACTGCCGCAAGGCATGGCCAATAGCCCAACAATATGTCAGCTATATGTGCAGGAGGCTTTGGAGCCAATTAGGAAGCAATTTACATCTTTAATCGTTATCCATTATATGGACGATATTCTTATTTGTCACAAAGAGTTAGATGTTTTACAAAAGGCTTTTCCCATGCTGGTGGCTGAATTAAAACAGTGGGGATTAGAGATTGCCTCAGAAAAGGTTCAAATTGCAGATACAGGCCTCTTTTTGGGCTCAAAGATTACTCCCAAAAATATAGTTCCTCAGAAAATAGAAATTCGCAAAGACCACTTACAAACATTAAATGATTTTCAGAAACTTCTGGGAGATATAAATTGGTTGAGGCCCTTTTTAAAAATTCCATCTGCTGATCTAAAACCCCTCTTCGATCTCCTGGAGGGTGAGCCTCATATCTCCTCACCCAGAAAATTTACCCCTGCCGCCCACCGAGCCTTACAGATGGTGGAAGAGGCCTTACAGGAAGCACAATTACAACGAATTGAGGAGTCACTACCTTTTAATCTGTGTGTTTTTAAGACAGCTCAATTGCCAACTGCAGTCCTGTGGCAACATGGACCATTACTTTGGATTCATCCAAATGCTTCCCCTGCTAAGATTATTGACTGGTACCCTGATGCTGTTGCACAGCTCGCGCTTCGCGGAATAAAAGCAGCTGTTACACATTTTGGCAGGGATCCTGATTCCTTGATTGTGCCTTATACTGCTGCACAAGTTCAGACCTTGGCAGCCACATCTAGTGATTGGGCAGTTTTAGTTACTTCCTTTTCAGGACAAATTGATAATCATTTTCCAAAGCATCCAATTTTACAGTTTGCCCTAAACCAGGCTATAGTGTTTCCACAAGTGACAGCTAAAGACCCACTCCCAGATGGGACTGTGGTGTACACTGATGGATCAAAAACTGGTATGGGAGCTTATGTGGTCAAGGATAGGGTTATATCTAAACAATATAATGAAACTTCACCTCAAGTTGTAGAATGTCTGATAGTACTGGAGGTTCTTGAGGCTTTTCCAGGACCCCTCAATATTGTATCAGATTCCTCTTATGTGGTTAATGCAGTTAATCTCCTTGAGATAGCTGGAATAATAAGATCCTCCAGCAGAGTTGCTAACATCTTTCAGAAGATACAAGCTGCCTTGTTAAATAGGAGATTTCCTGTTTTCATTACCCATGTCCGAGCACATTCTGGACTCCCAGGTCCCATGTCCTTAGGGAATGACTTAGCGGACAAGGCTACAAAGCTGGTGGCCGCTGCCTTGTCTACCCATGCACAAGCAGCAAAAGAATTCCATAAGCGCTTTCATGTGACGGCTGAGACCTTGCGCCGTCGTTTTGCTCTATCCAGGAAAGAGGCTAGGGAAATTGTTACTCAATGCCAGAATTGCTGCGAATTCTTACCTACTCCCCACATGGGAATAAACCCACGTGGCATTAGACCATTGCAGATGTGGCAGATGGATGTTACTCATATTCCCTCTTTTGGAAGGCTTCAATATGTTCATGTTTCTGTTGACACCTGTTCTGGCGTAATGTTTGCCACACCCCTAACAGGGGAAAAGGCCTCATATGTGATTCAACATTGCCTTGAGGCCTGGAGTGCTTGGGGAAAACCCAGAATTTTAAAAACAGACAATGGACCAGCATATACCTCTCAAAAATTCCGACAGTTTTGTCGGCAAATGGATGTTACCCATCTAACTGGCCTACCTTATAACCCTCAAGGACAGGGCATTGTG
This sequence comes from Mesocricetus auratus, assembly GCF_017639785.1. Classification (NCBI taxonomy): domain Eukaryota; kingdom Metazoa; phylum Chordata; class Mammalia; order Rodentia; family Cricetidae; genus Mesocricetus; species Mesocricetus auratus. Next base: position 2,393 of record NW_024433387.1, on the reverse strand, counting down.
GAACGTGCCCATCGTACACTCAAATCATATCTGATTAAACAAAAGGGGAGTATTGAGGATGTTCTACCCTCGGTACCAAGAGTTGCTGTATCCATGGCACTTTTTACCCTTAATTTCTTGAACTGTGATGCCCAAGGCCACACTGCGGCTGATCGCCACAGTTTAGAGCCTGATAGGCCAAAAGAAATGGTAAAATGGAAAGATGTCTTGACTGATCTCTGGAAAGGCCCGGATCCTATTCTTATAAGATCCAGGGGAGCTGTGTGTGTTTTTCCACAGGAGGAAGAAAACCCCCTGTGGATCCCTGAAAGACTCACTCGAAGAGCTCCTTCACAACTCCAGAATAAGAAGGATGGAGGCCAAGTGGGTGATGAAGACTCTCCTACTCGGGATGATGGTTCCTAGTATGATGGGAGAGTTACGGTGGGCCATCATGTCTACCTTCCCCCTACCGATGCCAGTGATGCAGAATGCCCAGGTGTTCCCTAGATTTTTCACAAATAATAGAGAGTTGGGGCTTGCCTTTTTGCCTTTAGATCCTCAGATACAGAGTTTTCAGGATGAGAGAACCTTGTCATTAGTAGGAAGCTTGTGCTTTACTGTGATTTCTTCATTAAAGGATAATTTTATTCATATGGATCCAGAAAGATCTAATGCTAATCCTTTTGAATTAATGGAAGCTGTACTGATCTTTCTCCTATGATAGTGAGAAGGGACAGATTACTTTTGATTGGAAAGGGGCATTAGGCAACAGTCTGAGTGAGGGACAGAGCTCTGGATCATCTGATTGGTCCTCCTCCAATGTTAAGTATACCCCTTTTAAGAGAACTAATTATTCAGCTGCCCTTTATTTGGGTTGTGAGTAATGATACCTTAGGTAAGAATCAGAAAGAAATAAATTGCTCTGCTTAGAATTGTTTTTATGCATTATGCTGGGATGCTATTAAGCACCCTTTTGCTTTGGTAATGCGCATGCCTCGATTTGTTCCAGTTCCTGTTGAGGCGCCAAGTAATTTGAGTTTGTTTAGGGAAAAGCGAGATTTTTGGGATCTCTGCTATTATTGTGGGCCTGATAGCCACCGCCGCGGTTACTGCTTCGGTTACCGCCTCGGCCCTTGCACTTTCTGCCACTGTGCAGACAACTCAAACCATTAATGAACTATAGGCCACTGTGACCATGGTCCTAGATAAACAGGCCACTGCCAATTCTCAGATACAAGGAGGCCTGATGTTGGTAAACCAACAGATTAATTTGGTTCAGGAACAATTGGATATATTGTGGCAGATGGCCCAATTGGGATGTGAACAAAAGTTGCCTGGCCTTTGTGTCACTTCAGTACAATATGAGAATTTTACAAGAGCAGCTAACCTGTCACAAGCTCTGTCTCAACATTTATTACAGAATTGGACTTTTGAGTTTGAGCAGACACTCCGTGAGTTGAGAATGGCGATCCTGCAAGTGAATTCGACGCATCTGGATCTTTCTCTGATGGAAGGCCTCTCCTCCTGGATTTCATCTGCATTTTCTTATTTTAAGGAATGGGTGGGGGTAGGATCATTTAGCCTAGTTCTCTGCTGTGGAATAGTGTTGATGCTTTGGATGGTGTGTAAGCTCAGAGCCCAAACAAAAGAGACAAAGTGGTGGTGGCACAAGCACTTGCTGCCTTAGAACACGGAGCCTCCCTGACATTTGGTTAACCATGTTAAAGCAATAGGTCGCTGGCCTCCCAGCTCTTGCACCCCACGAGGCTAGTCTCATTGCACGGGATAGAGTGGGTAGGCTTCAGCAGCCCAAGGAGTTGCAAGGCTAAGCACTGCACAGGAGAGGTCTGCGGTATAACGACTTTCTCCTGGGAGATAAGTCATCTTGCATGAAGGTTCTATGTCATGATCTCCTTCCCCCAGAAAAACGACATCGGACTGGTCAGGGCTCCCTCTGGGGATAAGACCCTGGAGAGGAGCTTTGTACATGTTCCGAATTTGCACATGGGGATTTGACCTCTATCTCCACTCCAAAGTTGTGGGTGTCCTATTGCTTCAAAAATAAATGAATAGGGAGATGTGAGGAGCCGCCCTCGCTATCGCTATTGCCGTTAGAAGATGGCGCTGACATCTGCTGTCAGTTGGAGTTAACCGTTAGAAGATGGCGCTGACATCTGCTGTCAGTTGGGTTAACCGTTTAAGCTGTGCCTCTCCCGTGGCGTCATCTGGGGTGATGTGCAAACCACCAATCCCGGCTCTACACGTCTCACTCGGAGCTCCTAGGCTTATATAAGGGGCTGGGTTTCTTAGCTTGGGGTCTCCCTCTAAGAAGCTGATCATCTATCTCTCAAGATGCATTAAAGCTTTACTGCAGAAGGATCCGAGTGTTCTCGTCGTTCTTGCTGGCGAGA
>NW_024433386.1:0-5418 GCF_017639785.1 Mesocricetus auratus | reverse complement strand
GTGTGGCAAACATTACGCCAGAACAGGTGTCAACAGAAACATGAACATATTGAAGCCTTCCAAAAGAGGGAATATGAGTAACATCCATCTGCCACATCTGCAATGGTCTAATGCCACGTGGGTTTATTCCCATGTGGGGAGTAGGTAAGAATTCGCAGCAATTCTGGCATTGAGTAACAATTTCCCTAGCCTCTTTCCTGGATAGAGCAAAACGACGGCGCAAGGTCTCAGCCGTCACATGAAAGCGCTTATGGAATTCTTTTTGCTGCTTGTGCATGGGTAGACAAGGCAGCGGCCACCAGCTTTGTAGCCTTGTCCGCTAAGTCATTCCCTAAGGACATGGGACCTGGGAGTCCAGAATGTGCTCGGACATGGGTAATGAAAACAGGAAATCTCCTATTTAACAAGGCAGCTTGTATCTTCTGAAAGATGTTAGCAACTCTGCTGGAGGATCTTATTATTCCAGCTATCTCAAGGAGATTAACTGCATTAACCACATAAGAGGAATCTGATACAATATTGAGGGGTCCTGGAAAAGCCTCAAGAACCTCCAGTACTATCAGACATTCTACAACTTGAGGTGAAGTTTCATTATATTGTTTAGATATAACCCTATCCTTGACCACATAAGCTCCCATACCAGTTTTTGATCCATCAGTGTACACCACAGTCCCATCTGGGAGTGGGTCTTTAGCTGTCACTTGTGGAAACACTATAGCCTGGTTTAGGGCAAACTGTAAAATTGGATGCTTTGGAAAATGATTATCAATTTGTCCTGAAAAGGAAGTAACTAAAACTGCCCAATCACTAGATGTGGCTGCCAAGGTCTGAACTTGTGCAGCAGTATAAGGCACAATCAAGGAATCAGGATCCCTGCCAAAATGTGTAACAGCTGCTTTTATTCCGCGAAGCGCAGCTGTGCAACAGCATCAGGGTACCAGTCAATAATCTTAGCAGGGGAAGCATTTGGATGAATCCAAAGTAATGGTCCATGTTGCCACAGGACTGCAGTTGGCAATTGAGCTGTCTTAAAAACACACAGATTAAAAGGTAGTGACTCCTCAATTCGTTGTAATTGTGCTTCCTGTAAGGCCTCTTCCACCATCTGTAAGGCTCGGTGGGCGGCAGGGGTAAATTTTCTGGGTGAGGAGATATGAGGCTCACCCTCCAGGAGATCGAAGAGGGGTTTTAGATCAGCAGATGGAATTTTTAAAAAGGGCCTCAACCAATTTATATCTCCCAGAAGTTTCTGAAAATCATTTAATGTTTGTAAGTGGTCTTTGCGAATTTCTATTTTCTGAGGAACTATATTTTTGGGAGTAATCTTTGAGCCCAAAAAGAGCCCTGTATCTGCAATTTGAACCTTTTCTGAGGCAATCTCTAATCCCCACTGTTTTAATTCAGCCACCAGCATGGGAAAAGCCTTTTGTAAAACATCTAACTCTTTGTGACAAATAAGAATATCGTCCATATAATGGATAACGATTAAAGATGTAAATTGCTTCCTAATTGGCTCCAAAGCCTCCTGCACATATAGCTGACATATTGTTGGGCTATTGGCCATGCCTTGCGGCAGTACCTTCCACTGAAATCTCTTGTCTGGTTCCATATGATTAAGAGAAGGGATAGTGAAGGCAAACCTTGGTCTATCCCGTGGGTAAAGTGGAATAGAGAAGAAACAATCCTTAATATCTATAATAATAAGCTTCCAATCTTGAGGAAGTGCAGAAAGCAAAGGAAGGCCTCTTTGAACAGGGCCAAAAAGATGCATCTGATTGTTAATGGCCCGCAGGTCGTGGAGTAATCTCCACTTCCCAGATTTCTTCTTAATAACAAAAATTGGTGTATTCCATGGGGAGGTAGAAGGCTCTAGATGCCCCAGCCGTTCCTGTTCTTGCACTAATCTTGTGACAGCCTCTAATTTTTCAGAGGATAGAGGCCATTGAGAGACCCATAACGGCTCCTCTGTTTTCCATGGTATGGGTCGTGAAGCCTCAACGGCCCCTAAATAAAACCCAGTCCTTTTCTACCCCGATTTCCGTGTTGTGTAATGGGTTTTATTCTGCCTTGTTCTTGCCTACCCAAGCCTCTACCATTTGTATACCCCATCTTTGCCATAATGGCTGATGCCTGGGGGGAGTATTCATTAGTTAGGGTCATGCCCATGGCTTGTAACACATCTCGTCCCCATAAATTTACAGGGAGTGGCAACACATAGGGGGTAAAACATCCCTGTTTGCCTTCAGCATCCCGCCAGGTTAAGGCTGAGGCACTGATGGCAGGAGAGGACTGGTATCCAAGACCTTGTAGAGAATGAGATGAAACAACAGTGGGCCAAGACTTCGGCCACCAATGGAGTGAAATAATGCTTTTGTCTGCTCCCGAATCCATTATCCCTTCAAATTCTTTTCCATTAATTAACAATTTTATTGTAGGTCTCTCATTTAGGGGTATAGCCAGATAGGCTGAATCACTTCCAGAAGATCCCATAGCCCTTTTTTGTAAAGTGTAGGTTTCTCCATCCCCGAGGGAGGGCAGCAACACCAGTTGTGCAATTCTATCTCCCTGCTTTATAGAAAATACACCCCGAGGGCTAGAACAGAGAACTTGAATCTCCTCTTTATGATATGGGTCAACAATCCCAGGATATATAATGAGTCCCTGTAAAGTTAAGGAGCCACGGCCCAGAATAAGCCCAATGGTGGCAGGGGGCAAAGGTCCAGGGGAATGGACTGGGACCGGTTGAACATTCATTTGGGGCATGAGTAAGAAGTCGGAGGCGGCACGCAAGTCCATTCCGGAGGTTCCTCGGAAACCTCTACTTCCTCTTGATTGCTTTTCTGAAATTGGTTCCCATATTTCTGAGGGCCCTGGGACCATGGGCCCCGTGACCCGTTTTTTGATTGGGGTACCTTGGATTCTTCAATAGGGGGCAGAAGCCTCCCTTTACATCCCGGACTGACCTGCATTCGCTAGCCCTATGATAACCTTTACCACAACGATAGCAAAGCTTCGATTCTCTTGTTCTTTCAGGGGCTTGACAATCTTTCTTAAGGTGCCCCATTCTCCCACAATTAAAACAAGCTTTTCGATTAGATAAATCTCTATACCTGTGCGTTTGTAAAATGGCGGCAGCTAGTCCTGCATTGGTTAGGGTCCCCCCAGCTCCCTGCACACTCTGAGCCAATCTTGTAAACCTTTGCTTTTGCGAGGGCGATAGCCGCTCGACATTCCTGGGTTGCTTGTTCATAGACAAGTTGCTCAATCAGGGGCATAGCTTGTTCTGAATCACCAAAGATGCGACTGGCGGCCTCTGTCATTCTGGCCACAAAGTCTGAAAATGGCTCTTGGGGTCCTTGGACAATCTTTGTAAGGTGTCCACTGGACTCTCCCTTTTGTGAGGGCCTTCCATGCTTTAATAGCGGCGGCCGACACCTGACCATAGACGCCCCAGATGTAGTTGGTTTGATTAAGGGCATGTTGACCCTGACCTGTCAGCATTTCAAATGTCCACTGCCTCTGATTCTCATCTTCAGCCGTGGCATTAACTCTAGCTTGTGCCTGGGCTGCATCATACCAGAGAGCCTTCCATTCCATGTATTGTCCCATGTTGGGAAGCACTGCTTTCACTGTCGTTTGCCAGTCAGTGGGAGTCATGGCAAAATTAGCAAGCCTTTCCACCTGTAATGTGGTAAAGTTAGCATTGACCCCATAATTACGAACGGATTCGGCCAATTCTTTAATTTGATTGTAATCTACGGGGGTATGTACTCTTCCGCCTTCCACATTCTCGAATACTGGAAAAGCCATTTGTATTTTTCTCCGTTCCTCTAAAGGTAAAAAGGAGTCAGTACCAGTATTCAGCCGAAGCTCATATGGCGGAGGCGCTGAGGGGCGTGAGCCCGCCGGATTTATAGGCGGTGGCCTCACATTCATTTTTGTTTTCAGTGGCCGGTGTCTATCAGGGTGATATCTTTTTTCCTCATACCGTGCCACCTCCTCCTCTAGACCACCTTCTTCGCTAGAATCCAGAGTGTCAGAATCAGAATTATCTAGCTCCAAGGCTTCTAGCTCTACTGCAGGGTATAGACTAGATTCTGGCTTTTTCTTTTTCTTAGATTTGTTAAGGGGTGAATGATAACTCCCTTCTTTCTCTCCCCTTTCTTAACTTCCTGGGAGGGCCTTTTTTCTTAGACATGTCTTTTCTTTTGCGAGCTCCCATTCTCTCACTCCGTTCAGTTTCTGACATGCTATCCTGAACTTCCTCTAAGGTTCCCTGACTTTCTATTATAGCAGGGTGACAGGCCTCATCCTCCAAGCAGTTTTTAACTAGCTTCCAAATGGCTTTGGTACCTAAGCAGAGATCTCCTTCTGCATGCTTCCTGTCTAGTTCTTACCTAGCTTGTTCCATGAGGCCACAGTGAGGGACCCGGAACAAGCATACCATGGTGCCACTCTATCTACCTCCTTCACAAAATTTTGAAGTGTTCGTGGTGCAATTTTAAGATCTCTTTGTTTTAGCACAGTCTGTAAGGCTGTAACCACTGACTGTGACGACCCCATCGCGCTGACAGCTTATCTAAAAACGCGCTCAACTCCGTTACCAGACTGACAGCACCAGACTGACAGCACCAGACTGACAGCACCAGACTGACAGCGCCAGATGGACAGCGCCAGATGGACAGCGCCAGATGGACAGCGCCAGACGGACAGCGCCAGACGGACAGCGCCGTTCTGTCAGCACCAGCCACGATGAAGGAGAAGGACAAACAGGACTAGCACCAAAGCCTCCACTGACCCGTCCCACGGTGATGACAAACTAAGGCCAAAGTCGAGAAAAGGGTTGTTCAGGATAAAGCATACCTCTCTGAACCTACGTCCCTGCAGTTCTGAATCCGCCCCGTCTTCCGAGGGGTCTCCTCGCGGCGCCGGCGATGTTGAAGAGTTCCCGGGTTTCGGCACCAGATGTCCCGCGCTACCGTCTCGCCAGCAAGAACGACGCAGAACACTCGGATCCTTCTGCAGTAAAGCTTTAATGCATCTTGAGAGATAGATGATCAGCTTCTTAGAGGGAGACCCCAAGCTAAGAAACCCAGCCCCTTATATAAGCCTAGGAGCTCCGAGTGAGATGTGTAGAGCCGGGATTGGTGGTTTGCACATCACCCCAGATGACGTCACGGGAGAGGCACAGTTTAAACGGTTAACTCCAACTGACAGCGACAGTTAACTCCAACTGACAGCGACAGTTAACTCCAACTGACAGCGACAGTTAACTCCAACTGACAGCGACAGTTAACTCCAACTGACAGCGACAGTTAACTCCAACTGACAGCGACAGTTAACTCCAACTGACAGCGACAGTTAACTCCAACTGACAGTGGATGTCAGCGCCATCTTCTAACGGCAATAGCGATAGCG
>NW_024433385.1:0-563 GCF_017639785.1 Mesocricetus auratus | reverse complement strand
TCGTTGTTTCCTTTTTAAGACAGGGTTTCTCTATGGCCTTGGTTTGTTTCCCCAGGTGTGATTTCAGGACCAATGCGCATTCATTGATTTGTTTCTTCATTCATTCATTCCCTGTGGATCGAATAACGTGGTTCGGGTTTCCTTTGCATCCATTTCCATCTCTCCATGCTCCTCCTCTGCTGCGTTGGCCTTGCCCAGCTTACCCAACCCATCCCAGGATGCTGTCTCCCATGTCCACCCCCCTCCGGGGGCATCTGACATTGCACAGGTATTATTATTATCATTTTTACCCTCAGTCATCATTATTGTTTTTGTTACTATTCGTCTTATTCTATCATTATTTTTATCATTTGCGTTATTATTATTATCATTGGCATGTGCATTGTTTTCATCATCGTTTTCAGTATCGTTTCTTTTATTATATTTATTCTTTGCGTTCAGATGACAGCATTGTCTGTCCCGCCCCACCCCTCGCTGCCCTGCTCTCGCTTCAGGGCCCATCCTTTTTCTGGGATTATTTTTATTTTTTTTTGCTTTATTTCCATCGTTTTTCATGTCTTTTC
>NW_024433384.1:0-502 GCF_017639785.1 Mesocricetus auratus | reverse complement strand
TTCTCCCACACCTAGAGCTTCAGGGTGAGCTCTACTGTGTTGTGCAGTCATTTTATTGGGTTCAGTATCATCAATGCTGCAGCTAGAGAGAGGCAGAGACAGCTGTCCCACTATTGTGATCTCAAGGCCTCAGGCTTGGATGGGGACAGATGGGGAAATCTCACTCCTGCCCAATCTGTCCCACGACTGATAATGGAAACATCTCTCCCATCTGCCTCTGATATCACCACCTTCCCTCCAACTCAGGCTTTGTGGACACCGTCTGGCCTGTGGTTTCCTCGACCCACCTCGGGGGATGTCATTGGCAGGGCCATGGATGTCTTCCCTCCTCTTTAGGGCTTGACTACACAGGTTTTTCTGTAGATAGCAGTGTCCTAACTAAACATATAAGAAAACCGAAAAAAATCTATGAAATGCATAATGAATATGTTATCTACTCGAACATAAAAAATAATCGTCTTTGGCTCCAGGACAGCCTCCAAAGGCACAGAGACACCTACCT